>NW_027270947.1:622500-783444 GCF_040938485.1 Diadema antillarum
TATCATGTCTTTAAACCGTCATGTTCCCCTCTGAAATTGTGTCCAGGATAAAAAATGTAATTATTCTAATAATTGAGGGTACATTATTCGTATGTCTCAACGAGTCATTGGGCATTATTCATGCGATATGGTGGAAAAAAAAAACACAGAACTTCGCTTTGGGTTTTCCGCGCTTTAAGTTTTCCTCGCGGTTTTTTATGCTGAGACGTTTAATTATCTCCAGCGTAACTGTGCTAATAATGCCTTTACTGTTCCACTTTCTGCAAAATGCTTCGGAATGGGTTTATCGTAAAGAAGCCAAGCTGAGTAACACACGTACGTTTGAGGCCATGTAGTCTTCGAGTATACCAAGCGATCACGGGAAAAGGTCATGCATAATTCATGGGGAGAAAAGAGACGACGATAATTATAACCATCAAATTAAAAAACCAACAACAATAACAACAGTTCCCTCAGTCTTGGAATTCTGCCACAGAGTCTGAATCTAATGGTAAGCTACCGTTGACGATTTTGCGTGGAGTATAGGGCCTACCTATGTCACATTCCCAGTGGCGGATCCAGGGGGGAGCGCACTTGGCGCGCGCCCCCTTTGATTATTGTTAAAACAAAAGAAATAAAAAGAAAAAATGGGGGGAGGGTGCATAATTCATGGATCGGATCCGCCCCTGCATTCTTTGTTATCAAGAGCTTCACACAAATCTCTACTCACTGCACAGTCACGAAGTGTTTATACAATAAAGAATGAGTGACGGATGATTAAAACAATCTATGCACAAACCCCTTCGCATACATGAATGCAAAAAACAAACAAAAACAACACAAAAAGTTCGCCAGCGATTATCACCCAATCTAAAGCGCGCGCACACACAAACACATATACAAACACAGTATAATGATTGTATTGCTCCAACCTTAATTAGAAATACGTGTTCAGTCTTCACTTTTTGCAAAATAAGAACAAACTCACGATTGCATAACTATGATTTGTAGTAAATAAACCCCTCAATTACATACATACCTCAGAATTGGAAAGAAATATCTCCCTCTATTTTGTAAGCAAACCCTTGACTGCGATGCATAATCAGAAAACATTTCCCCTTATTTCCTGTACTAGAGCCTCTTTTATGATAACTCGTTGCATTTTTTTCCCTTTCCAAAATAATGAAGTTCAGAATTAACCATCCGTTACTATCATCGCTGGTGCCACAACACGTCCTCCGTATTTTTATTGTTTCATTAATCATGTAAATTCAAAACAAATTCCTCCTCTAGAGTACGCCTTTACGCTTGGCAGAGGCGCACGCGAGGAAACCAAAATATTCCGAATCGTCGACATAACGCTCACACGTTGAGTGCTCGTGCATGCATATTTCCCCCTTAACGGTCAGATGACACACACACAAAACTCGCCCATTTCACACATTAAGACACACGTAAACACGCACAAACACACCCACACGTCTAATTCATAATGTATATGCCATCTGCTTGTCCCTCGCGCAAAAACGTTAATAATGCCATACTCTCAAGGATGTAGCGCCCTCAGAAGCGATGGCGGCGCCACCCAAAACGACTTCTTACGCGATAAGAAGGCGGTTGGGTGTCAATATTAGGAACTGTTCTGCTTGATAGGGCTTTTACGTTTTGACATTTCATACCACGGAGTGTCACACTTGGGCATTTACATCCAAATCGTCAGGTCGTTTGGCGGAACGGGTATTATTACACCTGCGCGACTTACGCAGCTACTTCGGACGAAGCCACCCCACTACACCCGACAAGTGCGAAGGACAAAGGTGTAATATAAACTTAATCAGTCCCATCTCTATCGCTCGTGTGTACATTATTAAGGACGGCATTAAAGGGGAGACCCACCTCTTTTCCCTGCATCTCTCCGAGTTATTATGGCATCCTTTCATATCTTGGCATCCCCTTTGGTTTTGTTTAGTTTCACGCATGTCAGAATTTCCCTAACAAACAAAAATATGGCAGAAAACTTTTCTTCAACACCCACAGGGTAGAAGAAAAGAAGGGAATAAGTCCATCAGAAAAAAAAATCAAGCTTGCAACACGATCGTGGCGTGACAATTTTTGATATCATATTATTTTATGACCGAGTGAAACACATTTTCATTCGCCATCATGCACAAACGAATGACTGTGTGTGGAATTCTTATTACTTTTTTTTTTCATTTGATTGTAAGGCCTCTGGTTTACATCTAAATATTTCGACTCTTACTGTAAGGGGTCTACTAAAATATTACGTTTTCTCAGCTTTGGGGAAAGATGTCTGATGATAATTAGAAATACATTTTTCATCAAGTTCGTGTATTAAACCTCGCTGTGTGAATATTCATGAATTTAGTTTACACGCGTTTCTCTACAAATGCTTGTATAAGTCCCCTCGTATAAGCACTCTAAAATCATTTACACACGGGATTCCCGCAAATCTGAATGCAATCGTATTCTACAGGTGTAATCGATGCCGATTGGTGTCTAAATGAAATTAAAATACCTAAATGACCCAACCATACGCCACTAGAGGGTCATTTTTCATGAGGTAGATAACACAGGTCTTGATAGTCACTCATTCATTCCGCTTCACCCATAGGAGTGAAAGGTTATGATAGATAAAACTATACTTCTTGATGACCCATACGTCGTTTAGTTCATCCATTAGGCTTATCTAACACTCAATCCCAGAAAAAAATTACTACAAACATACCCTTATACAATTGTACTCTTTCGACCTTCATTCTCGTTTACATTTAAGAGAGTTACTTTGTGTGTGCGGTTGTGTTTTTGTTTTGTCTTGTCTTTTTCTGTTTTCCCCTTTTTTCAGTTAATTTACCACAGTTTCATTAGTTCAGTAAATATTGTAATTAGATAATTATTATTCATGAGAGGACTACAAATTACAAGCCAGGCTTTTCAGCAGTCACCTTCATTTTCACTCTCTTATATAGATTTCACATTATGTGATTGTACTTCATTACAACTATATTTGACCTTATCATGATAAACGGGCTTCTTTGATTTTGTATAGCTATGTTTTAGCAAGTATCATGCTGTATTCATACTTTGTTGGAAATGAAATGAAATGAAATAAATGAAATGAGATGCAATGAAATGAAATGAAATGAAATGAAATGAAATGAAATGAAATGAAATGAAATGAAATGAAATGAAATGAAATGAAATGAAATGAAATGAAATGAAATGAAATGAAATGAAATGAAATGAAATGAAATGAAATGAAATGAAATGAAATGAAATGAAATTAATGTGTACGCCGAGTTGATATAATCAAGAAGGTATCACACATACCCCCTAGGTATTATGATAATGATGGTAATACATAAACAAATATTTGAATGAGTGGTGTCGTTTTGGTGAAAAGAATTACATGCAAACTCCAACATGCCTCCTCAGTTACACGTTGCATTTTTGTTCTGCTCGCCCCTCGTATACATTGCTAAAATGAATGCAGGCGTGTGATAGCATGGTGTATATAGCATCACGTCCTACCAGACGACGCTAATCAAAGTGCACATTTACTGCAGTGGATTGCAATGCCGTGATGTATGTCTCATTTGTGTGTTAGCTTTACTATTTCGTTGCTACTGGTCAGTTTATTCCTCCGTTTATAGGCTTTGGTGAACACATCATCAATACTATATGGGCTGGTGTAAATATCCATTTATATTATACTGGTTAAGACAGGAATGAGCCGAGAGGAGAATCAATCAAATAGTTTATAAACCAAACCCCGTTTAAGGGGGGGGGGGGGGATTGCGAAGGCGAGCTTAATTGAAATTCCTTTCATACCTTGCCGCGGGGTAAAATATTTTCTGAAATTTGATTTTCTGAGCTGCTTCAGTGACCTATAATTGTGTTAAAAATAGCAACTACTACACCGTTTACAATAACTCACTTTACACCAGTTTTCTCGGTTTTTTTCCCCTCTGAACATCAATTTTCCTTGCTCAAAGTGTGGAAAATGCTTTGCCCCATTCCAAACGAATGCTTCAACATCTAATGAAACCAGATTTACGTAGAGGCATCACACCATGAAATTGATGCTATATTTGACAAACACGGTAGAAGGGAATTTGTTCGTTCATTAGATTTTTTTTTCTTTTTTTTTTAAAACAGAATGGTAAGGTTAGAATCCGGCACTCGTTAGCAGAATAAGGCCTACTCACTCATCCATTCACTTAATCAGTAGCGCTGAGATTCACTCACTTGGTTGGATTGAAATCAGATCTAAAATCAGGATTATAAATAGGACAAAAATATAACATTTACAAATCATAATTAAGATATGTCCGCTGACGACAGTTCTGACGCAAAAAGTTCAGCAACCATGACATTGCTTGTATGAGGTCATTAAGATGACTATAACTTGGCATAAAGATGAAATCCCTCCACTCAATTAGCTCGCCTGTATACGCCCAGACCAGTTACATTATGTTGCAGTATCAGTCGTTAGGTTTTCCAACCTCTAAATTAAGGGTTTGTAAAAGTGTAGATAGGTGTCAAAAAATAAGCGAACTGACTACGAACATGGTGTGAATGTATACCATCACAATGCCCGGAAACTAGACCATTTTATACCCTCATGCTGATGCTCTCCACTGTGAAACAACGCAAATTAAGCGTTTAACCAAGGAGGTTTGAGAAATGGAGTAACAACAGTCTCATTCCCTTTGATCCCATGTTTCATGCCGCCACTCAGAAATATTTGAAGTATGTGCTAAACTGGAGCTGCCTAACAGATAGGAAGACAATTGATTCATGTGACATTGCATCATGACTCCTCGCTCTCAAAGGAAGATATGTCTTTATGATGGTAATTGCTTTTCGCCGTCCCTTCTTAGAAAACAAGCGGCACATTAATAGTATAGGCACGGGGATGTGTGAATAAAAATTGTACAAAAATTGATGAAATAAAAATCAAAATTACTCGTTTTTACATGACTTTACACTAATCTGACATAGAAATGAATAAAGAACTATACTCGAAAATTATACCATATCAGTTTCATTTGTCGCAAGCGATCGGAAAGATGATAAAATCGGCTTTGTAGTGAGAGTAAAGTTCCAAATATTTTCACGACATACAGTTCAGGTTTACATTTTTGCACATAATCTAGGAGGGGATTACTTTTGTTTCATATGCTTTATCATTAAGAGAACATTCACTGTATTTGACAAATAAACAAGCAAAATATAGACGATATATTGTTAGATTTTAAAATGAATCTTCAGATTGCTCAAAAAGACGGCGGCATGGAACCCTGATCATCAAAGGCACAAATGCACCTGTGGAATTCTTTTGTGCATCAATACAAAAAATGGCAGCTGCTTGAATAATTAAAGCCAGTTGTAACTCCATCTCTTAAACCTCCTTGGTTTAACTGACTGTACGCTAGAACCTTTCATTGCAGTGTCTGCATAACCAGCACTCTTATATCACAGCTAATACAGCGACAGGTTAGGCAACAATGCTTTCCAATCATGAACATGCACCTTGCCTCTGGCATCAGCTTCCGTCGAACATCCGTGTTGCATATCTTCACTTGAACTCTGAACTTAAACACCTCAACTTTGAAAATATACTCTGAGACTTGCATATATTTAATTCACTTTTCTCGTCATTTCGTTCTGTGAAGTGCTGTAGAACCAATGAGTGATATTTTAATCAATAAAAGATGAATACGCTATCATGATTACAAATTGTACCTCCTCATAACGACAAGCACTGTTTTTTTTAGACTTAGCGTGCTAATGCTTAAAATATTTTCAAGAGATGATTTCCAACTGACCATCGAGTCACTTGAGCCGCTGATATCTCAAAGGGGATAGGGTTAGTTCGAGATTCACAAGAATAGAACAAAGACGCACAAAAACAGAACTTTCTGGCCCCACTATCTGCACTGTAGTAACAGGCAAGGGAATTAAACTTAAACATCTCTATCGCCATCAAAATGTGAGAAGTGAGGGAAGAGTTTCAGGGAGAAATTCCACCTCTTCAATCACATGCTGTAAAGTTGACATCAAGTCGCTAAATGTATTTTTCATGATAATGTAGTATGATTCATTTGGATATCTGTGGAACGAGATAACCTTTTGATCAGCCAGTCAGAGCGAGGCGTGCAGTATGCCGCGACGCGGTGCCCGTCTGTAATGCGCAACTTAAAATAATCTGAAAACTGCCCTCCACCTAGTCACGTGACCTACAAGAGAACCTCATGCATTATGCACAATGCGCACGCAGGAATGACACGTACTAGTATTTCGTATTTAGTTCAGACCTGATACTTGGAGTCCAAATCCCTCAAGAAATAAGCAGCCTATCAACGCGACGCATGTTGATCCATTTCCAGTGCAAGATTAATCAATATTTGATCATCACACAACTTTAACGTGTGAGGACTAAAAAAGAAGAACAACAACAAAAACCACCCAAAAACAGAAATCCTTTCAGAAGTTTAATTAGAGATAGAATCCTCAAGGTATAGGAGGCAGAGATGAATTTTTATTTTTTCTTTAATTCCCTGAGGCCATTTTAACACACTGTATGATCAATATACTGTCAAGGAAATAGGCAAATACCGTTGGTCAAGAATGTCGTTGAACTGCTGTAAACTGTCTTTTTTTTTTCTTTTCCTTTTTTAGACTTACCAGAGACTTTACAAAGTCGTGGAAATTTTGCGAGGCATGCACGATACTCCTGTATGCCCCCATGAAAACGATCACATTGTATCATGTTTCTGGGCATTTAACATTATCATACAATTATCATTTCCTATCACGCTGTCCGTCCTGTTGTAGTGTTGTAGAGACTCTAGTGTTCCTCTTTCCGTCCACTAAGACATGGCATTTATAAATAGCCTAAGAGCAATTTCCACACTATATTCAAGCTGGCTTTAATAAACTTTACACATAAAAAGTAGCCAAAAAAAAAAAAAAATGGCTAAAGACAATGGTACAGGTTGCACCACAATCGGTCATTACATGAAAAGTAGAGCTTTCGACAAAATAGGTGATAACACACAGTTTTGCGGGAGGGGGGGGGGGGGTGGTAGCAATTCATATGGATTGTTGTGCCTAACTGAGATTTAAATGTAAATCTTGAGTCATTAACAATCTCATACTTGAAAATGAAAATAATGCATAATGCAACCATTTTTAGGGTGGTTTTTTTTTTTATTCGAAAGCCCATCCATTCAATTCTTCCTTCTGCTTTTAATTAGAGATTGGCTAATGGAGATAACGATAACGGAGCTACAGTAAATGAACATGTCGTGGGATAAAATATGTGAACATATTCTGCAAACACATCCTGTACTCGATACGCATTAAATGCATATTTTACCTTTCTTTATGAGCATTTCTTTTTTCTACATTGTAATGAAGCATTCATGCATCGTATCGTTGGTTGCTTTTAGATTCACTGTTTGGGATGACATGATCTCGCCCAGAATTTGCTTGGTAAAACAAAGATGATGATAATTATAAAACCACCTCACTTTCAAGTCACAAATAAGTACTTTAAAGGGATTGTACAGTACTGGTTGAGTTGAGGATTCAGGTTTATAACATTCCCAAGTGAGATAATGAGAAACCTCTTATGAAATATGAAAGAGCATGTGATTTTAAAAAGGATTCAACGTTTATTTGATGAAAATTGTTTTTCAAGTGACTGAGATATCCAAAAAAAAAGTGATAATAATAAAAGGCGATAGGCCACGTCTTTTATTTGGATTTCTTTGTTTCACCTTGTTTTTGGATATCATATCATTCCGAAACCGATTTTCATCAAATAAACTTTTGATTCCCCCTAGAATTGCATGCTCTTTGACATCTCATAGAGTGGTTTCTGAATATCTCGCAAAACGTTAAAAGCTAAATCCTCACCTCAACCAGAACTGTACACACCCTTTAACAGATTGTTTGTCACATTAATTACCTCTCCATATGTTGAGTATGAAATTTCAATTCAATTCAATTCAAGTGACTTTATTTCCACATAGAGTAATACAAAGCAATACAGCCTATATATTTTGTGTACATTGATTTTGACCCATTAGCACAGAATCGGTTAAACTGGGAGAACCAGAGACTTGGTACCGCGAGATTCGACAGTATAAGGTGTCGACGGCGGACGGGGGCCCCCGCATACCTTGCTGTATTTTAACGTGGTTATATTTTCCCATCAGCCGTATTTCTACTTAGACTTAGAGCAAGTTGCTCTCTGGTTTGGCCAGGTTTAGACATCAAGAAGTGCTGCGAATCAGTACCTATCGAATCATTCCACTACCGACTTCACTTCAATACTGTGTCAAAACTAGTTTTACCCCCACACCTTTGACCTTCACAAGATCCTAAACACCTAGTTATTTGCCCTGTCGTGTAACATATCACAATAAAAGCTTCAAACTGGAATTTCCAACGCTTCTTTGAACTTTTGCTCTAATGTGAACTTTCACCCTTTTATTTGGACTCTGTGACGATCGACCTTTGACCCAATGATCTCTTAAATGTCATCATTTCGGTAAATAAAAACAAGCACCAACTTTCAGGGGAGATTCCCTTTGCAGCTTCGCAATATTCGCAGCGACAACAAGAACTGACTATACACACAAACAGACTATATAACACACGGACGGGTGAAAAGGACAGACATGCCCAAAATATAATATCAACTTGAGAACCACCGTGTGCCTTACAGTACATGATTGTAATCCCCCAGGTACCATGTTGATTCCATTGTAATGTCTTGTCTATAGGGACGAACCGCAATAATCTACGGCGAGCTTTGTGTTCAGGGAGGATATAAGCATAATTACATGTACGCGGTGCATCATTGCTATGTGTGCAGTGGGAGAAAGCGAGCTCGCCGACATTCGCACACATTCCATATCCACAGTGAGCAAGCGGAACATTTTAAGCCCACGACACGGGCATGTTTATCCCTCGTTAATCTCACGAAGTACATAAAGTATTGTAAGACAGGAACCTCCATATCTAAGGAAGATTGTTACACATTATGTCAATTTAACCATATAGCTGTTGCTTTCTGAAGAGTTGTCTCCCTTTTTGCATCAGCCAATCATAATTTACTCTAAATGAATACATCTTTGAATGAACGTATAAATGAATCAGGTACTGTTCCTCAAAATATTATCGTTTATTGTTGTAAGCACTTGAAAATAAAGATCTGAGAAAGGGAAGGAAAAAGGGAGAAAGCGAAACAGCTGGAAAGTGAAATGAGACAGAGGAGAAGGGAGGAACGATGGATACAGACCGTGAAGGAAAGAGAAAGAGAAATAGATAGGGAAATGAAGAAAGAGAGAGAGGGGGGAAGTAACAGATATAAACATTTTTAGAGAAAAAAGAAATATATAAAATATAGAAAGAGAGAGAGATAGAGAGGGACAGAGGGAGAGAGAGAGAGGGAGGGAGATAGAGGGAAAGAGAGGGAGAGAAGGGCGCCAAGATGACGCTAAAGATAGGAAAGACGAGAACAAATCAAACACAATGAACTAAATCTATGAAAAGCATCTCGCAAAATATGACGTGGCTACAGTATGGGTCACAGTGGGATATTTTTGCTGTTGGGTGACGTGCCCGTACTATCATAGGATTGAAATACGACTATACGTCCTGTGCACTTTGTTTCATGGCCACACATTTCTTTACACTTCCCGCGCTATTCGAGGTCTCCCAGTAGCTCTCAGACGACACCTGCCCAAACTCTTCACCCAGCCACTTATTAAGCTGATGTGATTCACAATCGACTGCCATCACAAGATTCGACGTCTCTTTACTCGCGCATCGCTATCGCCAAGGTGACAGTGAGTTTGTCTGTATCACGCAGCCATATCTCCAAGCATAGGGAAAAGAAAGCCAATTGAGAGAGAAAGAGAGAGAGAGGGAGAGAGAGATAGATAGAGAGAGAGAGAGAGAGACCCCACCCCCTCGACCAATTCAATGATTCGCATGTAAGAAGGGAGATGGTCTTCATCTTTTAAAGGGATGGTATAGTTTTGGTTGAGATGGGGATTCAGGTTTTAACTTTTTGCGAGATAATTAGAAACCACTTGTATGAAATAGTAAAGGGCACACAATAAACTTAGGAATAAAGAGGAATTAACAAAGAGGTCCTAATAAAAGATGGGTCCCAACTTCTATTAGGACCATCTTGTTTTGCTTTGCTTTTGGATATCTCAGTCGTTTCAAAACCAATTTTCATCAAATTGAATTTCATTTCCTCTTGGAATTGTTTGCCCCTTAATATTTCATAATATTGGTTTCTAACTATCTCACAAAAAGTTAAAATCTCATTCCTCATCTCAACTGAAACCAAACCATCCCTTTAAGAAAAGCGTTGAACTCTTCGGTATGGTGATTGATATTTTGTTTGTTTGTTTGTTCGCTTGTTTGCTTGTTGATTAGGCAGCTTTTTTATTTTCAACACGTTCTCGGCGAGGAAGAAAGGCGAAAAAAGAGGAACAGAAGGGTGCAATTTTGAAAATCTCATATTGACTTGTTGATGCAACAATAGATCTAGCGATTGGAAACACAAGACCTGCACAATAACAACCATATCATTTTTTTTTGGGGGGGGGGATGGGGGTGGAGGTGGGGGAGGTAGACTTCTCGATACTGACAAAAAAAAAAAAGCAATGACCAACGTTCCGTTTTGATTTGTTTGATTTGATTTGAGTTTGATTTTATTCCTGAATTTCTTTTTCATACATAACTGAAATACAAAGTCAATTGAGCGAACTAATTGAGCACAGTATGATTTGAATCTGACAGATAAAACAAATGAATGATTAATTCAAATATCCAACTTTTTTTTTCAGACACAATGTAAAATGAAGCAAAAAGATGGTTTTGTAAGGATGATCATTTTCTTACTATCATCGTGTTAGCTTGGTGTTCGCATCTAGAAATCTGTGTTGGGCCTTAATATGTGCCTGTTGGCAAAAACAAAAACAAAAACAAAAACAGAAACAATCACCGACATTTCAGTCTAGGCAACTCAGAACAGCGTATAGTGATAATGTCAGAGATAAATGTCAAAGGGCGTCAGGATAGAAATGTGGGCTTGTTTTCGAGTCGAAATTTGAGCCAATGCCCTTTCGGCATCAAGTATACCTGTGATAAGGTATAGATATCGCACATATTCATTCCCCCGGCACATACAACCGCGATCGTGATCTCGTTCACGGGGGACCGGACTATGTCAGTGGTGGCTATAACGACGGGCCTCATCGCCACCCACTTCATACATAAAATAATGCCCAGAATCCGCCGTCGTCACACACCGCCTCCGCACATGATTTCTATATACACAAAGCTACCTGGTCCCTGCATCAATTTTGTATGCCCCGTCCCCGACAGATATACATTATTTTCCTCCGTGAATGTTTAACTAAGGAGCTTCATTGGTTTAACACTTGCATGAAAATAGGGTTACACTGTTTAATATCATGTCATCCACATTTCATTGGTTTCATCTCCCTAAAGCATATCCCCTGAGACTGAAAAAAGCAACAACTTTGAGACTGAAAAAAAACCCCCCAACATTTACCTTCTTTCTGGATATAGAAAGCAAGCAAATCACGTTCTTTGCGTAATGTGCGCCGGAGTATTTAGCAGATTGAGTCCGTTCTAGCGTGTATCACGCTTGTGCACTTCGTGAAATTAACTTTGTGCAACTAACATTCTCATCTGCTATGCTATGAGATTGCCCCGGTCTTAGTATATTTGGGCACTTTATTTCACGGAACAGTGAATGCGTCGAATACTGAGCAGCTTGCACCAACTTTGGCATGTTTGGAATGGAGCTTTTAAGATAACGCTTGAATTGATTTCATGCAGTGTCCATACCGTGCGTTGTAGTTTTCTTGTTGTTGTTGTTGTTTTTTTTTTTGCTGTTGTTCCCATGAACATTTTGACATATAGATTTAATCACCACGAATACAGGCAGTATTATGATATTTACCTTAACTGGTTGGAAACCAGTTACATTATCCTCAGTCCTCCATTACACATTGTTTTTTTTTAATATAGTTTTTTGTTTGCTTGAATTTCAACCAAAGAATTGAGAGCTAGAATCTGAATATCCGCATGTACATGCAATTAAGTACAGCGGGACTGAGAGAACATTATGAGTATCTGCACGTCCTGCGTGCGCCATGTTTTCACCGTCTGACGTCAGACGTTGTTGGCATGTGCCGTATTTATTCTGACCTTGACAAACGCAACAGAGGCGGTAATGTATCACTACCTATCAAATCGCCATTGGATTCGCGTTAGATCTAGGTTGAAAGTGAAATGTGGACAATTTAATCATATTGTGACATCGTCAAAAGTTTTGTTTTATCTTTACTGTAGGCGTATAGGATTACTGACAGGCGAGGTCTTAAATTACGTGACATAAGAGGTATACAGACGCACATAAAAAGTAAGACACAGTTAAACTGGTAGTCCAATTCCAGACGATATTGTCGATTTATGGGCGGACGGCAAATGTCATGCGTAACACGAGACTGCGCGAGTCGAGCGAGAAAGCTGGGGTTAGATAAACAAGAAAACCCCGCCGACAGCTCCAGTGAGTTCAATTTTCCTTGCCTCCTACCGTCCCACAGTGAATCAGACAATATATACTGTGAATGAAAGGCGATGCATTCCCGTAAGTAGAGACATGCACGCAGTTATAGCGCTGACAATATTCAGTCAGGAACACTCACAAACCTAGGCACATTATGTGTTGGTTTAGGTGTATAGACATAAAAATCTGTGTGAGTTGCACTGTGTATGTGTATGTGTGTGTGTGTGTGGGGGGGGGGGGGGTAACCTTTCTGCTATCAAATGAAGATGTGAATATATTCATGCGGGGTAGTGTGTGGTGAATGTATGGCAGCACACCAAAGTTCGAAAGCCTCAGTCATGGGGTTAATAGCTTGATTGGAATTGCTCCCAAAATCAAACAAGAAATGTTTGGCAGCTCACCTAAGTTTGCAAGCTTCAATAGAGTTAATAGTCTAATTGGAATAGCTCCCCCCCCCCCCAAAAAAAAAATATTATAAACGAAAAGCGGCTTCCTTTTTCCCGCTACAAGAGTGCAAATGCAACTGAAAGTTTGACACGAATTAGGAATATGTGTGCATGCGCCATACCATATATGCCCTAACCACATTCAAATGAAAATATATTTGAAGTAAAGCTGATCTTTTCGTGTTCAACGCATCGAAACTAACAATATTCGGCAAAGCTCGGCCGTTTGCTTTGAATTGTTGCTCAAAATGCGCAAGGCGCGTGTGTACGGTTTTTTCAAACAATATTCCATCAGACTGCGGCTCGGCTCTCCATACCTACTGTCTGGTTAAGCAATTTGGAATGGTGTATGCTCAGCTTCGGACCAAATATTGAATCAAATGCGACAGAGCCAGACATTCATCACGAAGCAATTCGAGGTGAAATGGGATCGTGTGAAGCCTTAAGCTTATCGTATCGCCCTCAAAGTGAACATGTTACGACGATAAACAAATCAAACATTGAGAGGTTTTTTTTTTCGCAATATATCATGCCTACCGCGAATAATGTTTATGAAAGATTAGAATGCGCTGTTGCATCTTCATGAACAAACAATATTACAATTATATTTACTGAGGGCAGTTTCACAGAGAGTCGCTTCAACATTAAACTAGACGAGTCTGGAAACAAAGAAAAAAAAAGAAAAAAACTGGACAAAGCGGAGGAATATTGGAAACTTCAGGAAGATTGTTCACATATAGTGCTACTTTTGATTTAGAGAGGGAAAATTTGTTGTCATTTTGCAGCGTTGCCAAGAATCGAATGACGTTGTTGTCGGTATCTATGTATGCGTACTTCTTGCGAGTTCTACCGCAGTCATCATCATATTGTTATCATTATCTATCGTATCCATTACTGTCATTATACTTTTGATGTTTTGGTTAACAATATCACTGCCATTGTGATTACCGTCGCAACCATTGAAATCCTCCTCGTACTATTACCATCATGATCTTTACTACGGACGAATCTTGCCAATAATGATGTACCTACTTGGTGAGATACAACCTATTCTAAGCGACTAATGCAAGTCGTTATTTTTTTTTTTGTGTCACCTATTGAGCGAGGCCAAAGCGTAAAATCACAAAAAACTCGAGAACCGTCTGGATTACGCCTAATGAATCTGAAATCAATCGCAGCCGGTCAAGTACTGTGTGCACACTGCCATTCCCGACATACTTCTGTCATTTCTGTTTTGATTTATCGGGCGCGTTTGACATAAACTCAAGATGATGCAAGCTGATGATAGAAACAGGGGGCGGGGGGGGGGGGGGGGGGGGGGGAGGGGAGGGGAGAGGGGAAAGTATATAGGAAGAGGAGCTTGAGGCTGGATATTCGCCTGTCTATACTGGTATCCTGGCCTGGTTGCTGTGCTCGGGATGAGCACACATGGATGAAGGTCTGTTAAATTCATCTGGTATTTTGCCATTAAAAAAAATGATGTGTAACACGTGTGGATCATTTTCTCTGACGATGCTGAATTGGAGGAGATGGTGATTGATGCGTTTGCAGAACCGACATTCCAAATAAACGAAAACGATCGTGGAAGTCATAACTCCATCCGACCGTTCCTGATAACAGATCTATTATACCAGGTTATCTTTTTCTCCCCTTTTCCAGCTAGAGTTGCTGTTTTATACTGCACTATTTTAGTCTGGAAAATCCATATCCAATTACGATCAACGTTAAAGAATGCCTGAACTTAGACACACCACAAAACATGCTCATCAAATATTTTGGTATAAAACAACAGCAGCTGCAGCAGCAGCAACAACATCAACAACAACTACAACAAAAATGTTGTTTAAATGAGCATGATAAAGCCACAACAACAACAACAACAACAACAACAAAAAGAAAATAAGACCGATATACCAAAATGTTGCGAAACCACTGTGAATCAGACATAGCAGTATATTCGAGTATGATAACATCTAAGTATATTCCTTGAATTAGAACTGACAACTGATGGCATTATGACGACGTATCATTACGTCACGAGTAATAAATGATAAGAGAATAAAGTTATAAGAGTGCAGATTGTCACGTGATGACATAGCTTCGCGTGGTTTCCAGGAGCACGTCTTGCTTCCTGTAAAACAATGGAGGATGAGCAGCTTCGCCTGGTGGCGGGTAGATGGCCCGGAGAGAACGAAATAAACGATCGAGACGGGACGATTTAATGGGATAGGGGTAATGTTGATATCGGCACCCATGTAAACAAGCACGCGTCTCACCTCTCGCATCGTCAACTTCAGACAGGCAGCGGCGCTGATTACACGCCCCATCAGCTCAGCCGATGTGACGGTATGTACCTCTGCTCCTGCCTGGCACGGGCAGACAAATCCGAACTGTATACCGACGACGAGCTTGAACTTTGTCCGCTTGAAGATAATTGGAGCGGGGTGTACACAAACATTGGCTGCGACCCGGCGATCAGATGACACCCAGGCATAGGCTTTATCCCCTCTCCCTATAGGAGGGCCCGTAAAATGTTAGCAGGTAGACGCTCATATTGGGATGTGTAGGCCATACTATTCGATTAGCTGAGTATTTTTGTGCCCGATAGATACTAATTCTATTCAAGAACAACTTAAATTGAACTGATAAGTGCAATGATGAAGCAAAATAAACTGATGCGATATTGTGATTTTATTTCCAACGGTATCTCCACATATCCGGTCTACATTAGACTAAATGAAATGCACTTTCATGTGCGCATTAAGTCAACGACAACCTCTACCTTAAAGTCTTTTCTCGACTAAGAGTGTGGTAACAGCTTTGACCTTCCGTCAAAATACATCGTCGACATAGTTGAATTTTACTTCTGACGGAGCGTGCCTATAAAAAAAGCGAAGTTGATTGGGGCAGTTTTGATTCTACCAATTTATCATCCGCCATTGTTTCGTTATCTACGTTAAGTTGTTTTTTTGTATCATTTATCATGAACTGGACTGAACTAAGCTTAATGCATCAGTAGTGATTTAATAGTAGCCTCAGGCATGGATTTGAAGAAGAAAACTTAGTGAATATAATAACTTTGAGCTGCTGCATGAGCCGGGCCTCAAATTTATGAAGGATATGTTTTATCGTCGATCTAAACGTGGGCTGGATGGGTTAAATGTTCCCTTTGAGGACACGAGAGGAGCGAAAAAGAGTTGGTTTGTGGGATGGAGCGGATCGCCTTGGTGATGGGTGGCGATGTGGAGAAGGAGGTCGATATGTTTTTTATGGAAAAGATGTAGGGCCTACTCCCTCCCTGTCTCTCCCTCCCTCTCTGTCTGTCTCGTAGGTAGTTTGATTTGACTGTCGCGCTGATATACCTCACGAATTATTGAGCGTCTCAGAGGAGGAAGAGGAGGAGGCAGGAGGGAAGGAGGAGGAGGAGGCAGGAGGGAGGGATGAGGAGGAGGAGGAGGAGATGGGTGGATGGATGGATGGATGAGAAGATTGAGGAATAGAAGGATGGAAGAGGAGGGGAAGGAGGAGGAATGGAGGAGGCAGGTTGGAAGGAGGAGGAGGAGGAGGAGGTAGGGAGGGATGAGGAGAATGAACGAGGAAGATGAGAAATGAAGAGGAGGGGAAAGAGGAGGAATGGAGGAGGAGGCAGGAGGGAAGGAAGAGGAGGAGGAGGAGGTAGGAAGGGAAGGAGGAGGAGGGGGAGGAGGTAGGGAGGGAAGGAAGAGGAGGAGGCAGGTTGGAAGGAGGAGGAGGAGAAGGCAGGAGGGAAGGGAGAGGAGGAGGCAGGTTGGAAGGAGGAGGAGGAGAAGGCAGGAGGGAAGGAAGAGGAGGAGGAAGGTTGGAAGGAGGAGGAGGAGAAGGCAGGAGGGAAGGAAGAGGAGGAGGCAGGTTGGAAGGAGGAGTAGGAGGAGGTAGGAAGGGAAGGAGGAGGAGGGGGAGGAGGTAGGGAAGGAAGAGGAGAAGGTAGGGAGGGATGAGGAAAATGAATGAGGAAGATGAGAAAGGAAGAGGAGGGGAAGGATGAGGAATGGAGGAGGAGGCAGGAGGGAGGGAAGAGGAGGAGGCAGGTTGGAAGGAGGAGGAGGAGGAGGAGGTAGGAAGGGAAGGAGGAGGAGGGGGAGGAGGTAGGGAAGGAAGAGGGGGAGGTGGGGAGGGATGAGGAAAATGAATGAGGAAAATGAGAATGGAGGAGGAGGGGAAGGAGGAGGAGTGGAGGAGGAGGAGGTAGGAAGGGAAGACAAAGAGGAGGAAGAAGAGGAAGAAAAAATTCAGGCATATGGAAGTAGGGATAAACATGATTGATGGGCGCTGTAACAAAATGAAGAGCAATCACCTGACAGTATGTAAAGAGTATCGACGGGATAGACTGCTAAAGTGTATACATGTACTGGGCAAAATCCCTTTGGAATACAGAATTTAGTTGCAGGTTTCTTTGAAGACGTAATCTGTCCGACGAGTTGGTAGCTGTAGAACTTTGTCGCGGATTGGTTGTGGACACGTTGATCTCCCAAAAGGCATAATACGGAGTTGTACTCTTGAGCTGTGATGAAGGCATAGGAAAAAAAATGCCTTCCCGTGCTTCTACACCATGGAAGATGAAAATTACATTATTATCAGTCTATATGGCAGAGCAACTGTGAGCACTGGCGTGAAATACTGATCACAGGTAATGATGTCGCAATGTTTGCATGTTAAGGAAAACTGATGGCATACTTTATGAAATGATTGTCTGATTTCGGATACATAGAGGAAAGAATATCTGTTATTATATGAAAGTAAGTAGCTGAATACATAGAAACATAATAAAAAATAGATAATGTACTACGGGGGAAGGATAGGTCTTGGAGTGAACATGGAATAGCTCCTTGGAGGGACGAATATGATTTTTAAAGTTCGTAGTCACGTGTTCCGATGTTCACTTGGTGCATGTTGACTACACCGTTTGTGTCTGGCTGTGAGAGCATAGAACAAAATAAAGTTCTGTTAATATATACATGTTTGTTTGTTTGTTTGTTTTGAAAAAAGTAGAGGTATGTATATGTTATAATCTATTCTGATTTTATAGACAATACTTCTGTTATGCAAATTTAATGGTGATGTTTGCCTTGTTGCTTTGTGTAAAAGGGTTCTACGCCTTGACGAAAGCATGAATTTTTATCATGTGCCGAGGCCCCTCACTGACGTGCTAATAATAACGACCACCTCCAAAAGGGAAATTGTGCGAATGTTGGTGGTGGGGATCTGTTATAATAATATGCTGTAACACAACCCTAGTCGCTTTCAACATTAACCATCGACGTCAGCGCTTGTACCATGGGCAGGTCCCCGACTGAAACTCGTTCGTCCCACGTTTTGACGTCAGCTCTCGTCAAGATCAATGATTTAGCTCGCAACATACTTAGTATCTCGCTGGATGCTGCGTCCACAGGTTGATGTTAAAGGCAAGGGTAAGCGCAGGAACATTAATGGGGAGATATTCATCAACGACTTTGAAATAATTTACACTCAGTGCGATCAGCTTGAGAAGACGTAGATCGAACATTAGCACCTCTTCTCTATTTCTAGATGATTTATTCAATTTCAATTTCAATTTCAATTGAGTTTCATATTTCCCAATGAAAAATACGTGCATGTAATAAAATGAAATGATGCATAACATCCAGCTTTGGAGTGCAATAAACTGCTATTAACGTGAAACATGGCGGTCAATGTAGCATAGCATAAATTTACGTAAAAATGCTATATAGAGAGAAATACGGATAATGCTGGCTTTTTTTGGTACTCATGGCTACCATATCTGCAGAATGTGGAAAGATCTACCTAGATTGGGTTTTCTTAGTCTTTTATCTGTAACTCCCCCAAAAAGGTGTCGCATGCATTAATTTGATTTAACAGAGGAAGAGGACCAATGATTTCAAGTACATAATGTCTAAATTGACAGTCTACTTATGTGTTGTTGAGTTGATGAGTTGTTTTATGTAACGCTTCTCACTATACTCATTATTGCACCACCAACAGCAAATACATATATACATAATCATGTTGTTGCCATTGGATTTTGCTATTTCGGTGACTGAATTCCAAGAAAATTGCAGAGTTTAAGCATTATAAAGATTTATCTTACTTCTTCATTCACGGGCGGCTCAAAAAGACGAATTGAACGCGAGAATATTTGCACATGTGAGTAATAGTAAAGGCGATAACAAAAACACATAGGCCTTACAAACTCATGACATATATCTATTATGGTGTGCTGCGATGACATTTCCAATGTTCACTTTACCATAATCATGTCACACGGTGTCAGGTGATCATGATCAAATTCCTCTCGTTTGTCACTGCCGCCGAAGCTTTAATAACAACATGCATGCTTAAAACTGAGCTTGTAATATTGTCAAAAAGCGCGCTCACATTATTATCCCCAATGATGGATCGACACAGTGGGAATACGATGCTTCCTACCGTGTCCTCGTTTCATTTCCACGTTACATTTGAGTGTTCTAGGGTGGTTAGGGTAGGAGTGGGGGGGGGGGGGGGGGGAGGGTGAGAAAGGAGGTTGTAAATTGAAGAGGACAATATTTGAGTGAAAGCTGGAAAATGGATCCGACAACTCAAGGAAAACTTTAGAGCAAAAGTTTGGCACATGAACCATGCACATCAAGATATTATACTGCATGGTAATTCATCTCATAACATATGCGTATATCAGCATAAATCATAATATCACGGACATTTCGAAATTATCCGCCGGGTCATCAACATGCGAAACCATTCCTTCACTTTCTGTCGTTTTATTTTTTCGACAAAACGGCAAATTCTTCATATATATACAGGCTGTATATATCCAAATTCTTCACGACTCCTGTGCACACTGAATCACACAATCGTTTTTGCAAATCATCGTGACGGATCAACATTATTTCGTTACACAGTCTCGCAGGAATCCTTAAAATGGGAGATTGGGGAAAATCGGGCAGTACGTTCAAAAATTATGAATTGTTAAAGTTTTGGTGCTACTATCGCCAGATGAGGAGACAGCAACAGTCCATGAGGTCACTGTAGCACAACTATATGAAGAAAATATAAAGTTAATTCCACAAAATTTCAATGTTATTTTTTTAAGTGAAAGGTACACATTCCTTTGACTTATTACTGACATATTAAGGGTAATATTATTCCCACTGCTTTCTTAAAGAGGTAAGTCAATTGCTCCTCATTATGAAAAAAAAATCATTATGAAAAATGGAATTTAGCGGAAATTTTGTGTGAAAACAACAGAAACAGCTACGATTACAATTATCGTACAAATTTGAGCAGTTGTGGGACAGCGTACTCTGGTTCAAATTATTCTCTGAGATTATCTGCTGGGCATTTTAAAAAGCGCCTAAAACAAACAAAATAATGTGACCCCAAGATTGCACACCCTGACTAAGAGATGAACGACAGAGTCAATACTCTGGAGATAACGGATGACAATTCTCTTCGTTGATCCGAAGATCCGAAGAATAATATACTCTCCCGAAGTCCGAAGTTCGAGGGAAGGAGAGAATATAGTTTTCGTCTGACCTTCTTCTAATATCCAAAATGCAGGCTATCCTAAACCTGCGGACACACTGGAAGATATACATAAGAAGTAAGCAGTAGAGATGCGGACGCCCCTTGTTATGGAAGGATTCATCAAAAGAGGCTTTTCACGTTTGTATAGGAATAGACATTGTGTACAGGGTTAAGAGACTCTAAAAAAATGGTAAATCAAAATCTTAAATGTTGACACTCCTGCAACCTTTTGTCAATGTTGAATTCAACACTGGTAATGTTGGATTTTCCATTTCATTACTTTTAGCTAAAAATGAAATGGTACAGTGGCCATCTCAAAAAACAAACAAACAAACAAACAAACGAACAAACACACAAAGAAACAAACAAACACAGACGTCTTGGTCACTACACCTCGACTGGACATTCTTTTTGTTAACTTTCAGATTGACATGTCAGCAATATTACCTTTCCTTGGAATAATTTTTCTCTCCTAAAGTCTAAGAAACTTTATCGTGTACGAAGTCTATACAGACGGTAAAGGCCATCATGGTGTAATAACGGAATGACTATACACATTGGACGTCGCATAAAAACATAACTAAGAGGGCAGCTTTGACATGATATACCCACAGGACACCATTAGATGATTAACTGACATTCAAACAGTCCTTTAAGAGATACGTATTAGTAAGTCAGATTTTTTGCAAAACAAGTTCTTAGATTCGGGTGCTTTTTTCTCTCTGTCTTTATAAAAAAACATATGTAGTGACCAATATATCATTCAAAAGGTATTATTTTGTACTTTATGACAGAGACCGTACTTCAAAATCTTCAAAATGGACTTATCGGTTTTTGCAAACAGTCTTTGCAAACAAACTCTTCATATATATAAGAAGAACGAGTCTCAAATACGCCATGGATCCAACAAGAAAGTTTTTTTTAATGTAATTAAAAAAAACTTTCTTGTTGGATCTATAGCGTATTTGAGACTCGTTGTTCTTATAATTACAACATTCGAAGTCCAACACGCGGAAAGTTCCAAGATATATATATATATATATATATATATATATATATATATATATATATATACATACATATATATATATATCTTTTTGCCCTTTTTATATACAATCACCCTCTGCTTCGTTCGGGGTAGATTAGTAATATTAGAAGTGTAAAGGCGTTGGCTTTCGGTTTAATCATGTCGTGGTACAAGCTCCTGTCTCATGCCGCGGAAAGGTTAGAAAGGGTTCAAAGAATATGTTCCAGCAGCCAGCGAAAATAAAACAAACCGCCTCGGAGTTCCTCACCCCCACCCCCCCCCCCCCCCAAGCTCTTGGTTATTCAAGGGATACGAATTCATCTCAGATAATCAGCAATTTTTGCCCAAGTCAAGAGATCTGGGAAATGATATTGAAAAGTTTCATTTGGCCTGTGCTCTTTCGACGTATATACACTCGGACCACCCCCCCCCAAAAAAAAAGAGAAAAACTTTTCGAAATCGATTCTAAACTTCATTGAGATGAAAAAAGTGAAGACGTCAACAAATCAAGATTCGAAGAATAATTCTTAAATAAGATAAATAATCAAAAGACAAAAATGGGGAGGATATGAGATTCAGATTGACAGTGTATAAGGGAGTAAAATCTAAAAAAGAGCCCTTTAATGCCCAAACGGGGAGGGGGGGGGGGGGAGGGACAGAATTCAGAACAGACTGGAAAATTAAAGAGAATTTTGTATATCCATCTATTTATCTATCTATCTATCTATCTATCTATCTATCTATCTATCTCTTTATATAGATATGTATATTCATATGATTTCATCCGGTTTGTTTGTTGTTTTTTAGTACAACTGAATATATTTACCTGTACTGCACACATGGACTCCATATTATGCAGAATGGTGACCTATTCAAAGCGCAGCAACATAAACAACTGCAACCACCACAAAAATAAAACCTAAAGCCATCCAGCATCAAAACCTGACTCTCTTTGCATCTTGCAAGTGCAGACTTTAGTTGCACTCATCTTACGTTTCGTAAGCCGAGTGGAAATCTCGCGTAAGCTACCCAAGTCACTTTAGAGGCTTGTAAATCTCTGGAGAGGGCGTGAGATATAGAGCATGTGATAGCAGAGAGACGAGAGAGAAAAGCACGGCTAAAAAGCAAAGATAGATAGATAGAAAGAAAGAAAGAGATAGAGAGAGAGAGAGAGGGAGGAATATTGATTCAAAGACAGATGAACAGGTGAGTATTAAATTGGAGCCAATACGTGAATTCGCAACATATATATATATATATATATATATATATATATATATATATATATATATATATATACACGCACACACACACACACACATATATATATATATATATATATACATATATATTTCTATGGTACATATATTCGTATATGGGGATGGAGAGTGAAATAGGAATGTAAAGAGTGAATAGCAGAGGGAGATGGTGGAGAATGGAGGAGGAAGAAGATTATTTTACATGGCAAACTTTTCCCTCCGACATTTCGTGAATACCAATAGATTTTATGATCCCGTGTTGTTTAAAAGATATCTTTGTGATTGAAACGAAGGCAAATCCTACGAGAAATAAAGAAAATTGTGATGAGAAATCTGAAAGCGAAAGAGACAAACATTATCTCAATTATGATTGGTAAATTGAATATTCGATGCGAGCATTTCGACTTTAAAACGATGTGTTACAAAATGTGACCGGAATTGAGAATGAGGACAAATGCAATCTACAAAGTTCATCAAATGTTACGAATTGTCCTGCCATCAGTGTGCCTCTGATACCGACTGTACATCGAGGCTAACTTATGGACCCGTGTTGGCAGATAAGGCCTATTAGTCCCAGAGGGTTGCCAACGAGCGCTGCCTCTGCATTCTTGCGTAGCCAGACCGAGAGAGTGTCCTTAAAATTCCCAACTCAATGTACGGTATGAGATAATGTCTATCCGCTGGGACAGCTCGGGTCCATCAGAGCAGGGGACTGATGAGGGGGGGGGGGGTGGGAGAGGGAGAGAGAGAGAGAGAGAGAGAGAGAGAGAGAGAGAGAGAGAGAGAGAGATAAGATGCACTTGCTAAAGAAGAACATTAAAAGAGAGAAAAGCAACGTGGGCAGATGATGGCGTATTTCAGGTATGTTTATTCGTGGCCTCCGATGCGTGGCGTCACACCACTCAATCGCTGTCCCCCGAGTGCGGACCCTGGGCGTGTGGGTAAGAATTGGAATGCATCTGTAGCAAACAAGAGCAGCGAAATAATCCAGGCAATTGATACAAATAACACGAAATGTAGGAAGAAGAGGAGGTGGGTGATGGTGGTATAAGGATGGGGGGGGGGGGAGGGATGGGGGTTCGATGAACTTCATTTGGAAGAGTCGTTGTTATGGGTGTGGGAGGTATTGCTTTTAAAAAAGTCACTATCATCTGAAAACTCTCCTAATGCGAACAACATGTCATCTCTTAGTGGGGTGACAGCAATATCGTCAGAACTCTTCACGCAAATCCAAAACGTCAAACTTCTGCCAATTTGAGTTTACATGGAAAAAGACAAATATTGTTTTATCTCACGAAACAGTATCAGGTCCAAGTAAATACTTTTTGGAAAATGTTGGCGAAATGAATTATGTCAAACCATCGCTTCGCTTCTTTATCATATCATGCGTATGGTACACCATTTCATGTGAGTGAAAGTAAAAGGCTAAAAATAGATGCTCTAAAATCACCTATCATGCTCTGATTGAAAATTGAATGACCTATATGTGTTAGAGTAAACGAAAACAAAATCACATATTTTGTAGCACAGGTATTTTGTGAACATAATGATAATGTGCATTGTGTATAATGATTTCAGTTTGATGTGGCTTGTTCACACCGTTGGGAACAAGGGGGGAAAGATGGTCAAATATTAAGAATTTAATGAAACAAGGGGTTCAAATTGTATCGTTTTCTAGACAACGAAAGAAAACTCGCTGAAGACCTTTTACAAGCATACTTCAAAGCATACCATTTGTGCGTAGAGAATACTGAGAGACTTTCAGCAGTCCACAGAAGTTACGCCACGAATGCGATTTTCAGGCTTTTGTTCTCACTGTCATTTTCATGGCCAAACCTTCGCTCTACATAATAATGCACTTAATTCTTGTATAAACATTGTACCTGTAAGAAACAAGAATTAAGATTTTATTTTGTCCAGTTTAGTTCAATAGACATCCATGTCACCTTGTGCTTTGAAAAGAAAGATCAACACAGACCGCATAGAGGACTTTCATCATTCAAACCTGTCCTGCATCATATTCATCTTGCCATCAACTCCAAAGGCGATGGATAGGCAGTAAAGTTTTACAGCAGAATACTTTCACATTTTTAAGACGTGAAACTCACATATTTCACGAAGCGTAGAAGACATCATAACAAACATATGGGTCACTTGCTTGATCTATATCCTGCGCGAGCTACAGAGCGTGGTATGGCATCAGAAGTACAGTATGTCAGGATCATTTTTCACTTAATAGTATGGGGCTATGATAATGCGGACTTGAGGAGAACGTTATGTACAAAAAAGGGCAAAGATAAACACACCAACAAACAAGCAAACACACACACGCGCACACACACACACACACACACACACACACACACACACACACAAGTTTGCACTATGATTCCCTGCGTGCTCCCGCAGCTACCGTAGAAGAGCGGGAAGCGTTCTATCAACACCCGTTTGCATCGCGGACAGGTGTATTCGGTAAGCAAATATGCATCCTATTGAGATCTAAATTGGTGAAGTGTGTCGCAGATTAGAAAAAAAAAGGGATCTCAACTGAGGAGAGGAATCGTCAGATATTCATCCCTCTCCTCCACCCCACCCCCTACCCCTCACTCCCAAGGGGCCCCGAGTCACGTTATTGCTTGAGCTGACCTACTTATTTGGATTCACCTGATTCACAATTAACCCAGCTTTCTCTGCTTACCTGTCTCTTCTCCTAGTCTTTTTATATGGCTTGTTTGCGATATACAGTATTACGGTGGTAGATATTCTCTTCATGATATGTATACAAACATAATTATATAACATTTATTAATATATTTTCATACTTATATACCCATATATATGTATATATATATATATATATATATATATATATATATGTATATATCAGTTTCCTCTTGCTATGAATGAAATGCAAAAGTCTGCTCTTTTGTCTTTTGCATTTAATTAAAGCATGAAAATATATTAATATATTTTCATACTTATATACTCATTATATATATATATATATATATATATATATATATATATATTGCTATGAATGAAATGCAAAAGTCTGTTATTTTATTTTTTGCATTTAATCTTCCTCTCGCTTTCCACCTATTATCAGGTAACAAATCTTTAAATTGACGGTGACATCTGAGACAAATCAGATAGATATTTTTGTGAATATCAGTGTACGTTCAAGACTGAATATATGTGAACTAACGAATAACAGTAGCAAATCAATCGAGATTGTCAGCTTAAATGAGTGTTGCATTGGAGATGTACAATTTCGATTAGGTGGAATAATTGTTTGCTAAGCACTCAATTACATTGCACTCAGTTTCATTGTTCTACAGAATATTGACATTACGCGATATCTTTCAAGCTGCTCACCAGCCCCGGGAATACAAATTAGCGCCTGCTTATATCACCAAAGTTGTAATAATGCGAAATTATGTGGACATACTTCAATGAAAGTGAAATGCATGGCATCATTAAAGTGGTAAAGCATGGCCTGCCTGGTTCAAATTATTCTCTGAATCAATGAAGTATTACACACACCTAAACAGGGCGTTTGCGGATAATTCATACCAGCATTCATTCAGTGGATTTTACAAGCGATTACATCATAAAAAAAAGAAAAGAAATTTCTATCTCTTAATTCAGACACCTATTTCATTGCATAGACTTATGATAAACTTATATGCTGTGTTATTTTGAAGAAAAAAAAGGAGAAGAGAATCCCCGTTCCCTCCTGTCAACTCTGTGTGTCAAGCGTGTTGTCTGCATGAATGGCTGAGCTGCACTGACAGTGGAGGATTATGTACACTGGAAGCAAAACCATCTTTCTTCCGTCCGATTGAGTCAGATTTACATGAGGTCGAATGGTTCCTTCATGCATGCTCATCACGTCAACTGGATTTCGTCTTACTCCAAGGTCCTGTTTATATTGTTTGTTCTCCTGAGTGTTCAAGGACGAGGGACCAAAAAAAGGAAGAAAATATCCTTCCTCTGAGGCACGGATGACACACACACACACACACACACACACACACACACAAATTCAAATATGAACCTTACTTGCACTCGAGTGATAGCTTAAAATTCGCATCAAGTGTGCGGCAGCTGTGTTCTATGATTCTTTCACTTCATTTGTCTGATGAGAAGGGCTTGAATTCTTGCAATTCAATGTTCTTACTTTATTTGAATTCTGCACATTCCCCGGTTTCAAACCGCCATTGCGTACTTCTGGCTATAACCAGATGCTCGCTGTTAGATTCCACTCCAGATATAAATGTAACACCAGCCTCTAACTTGCCTGCGGGGAAAGTTGGGTTATGGTCTGCAAGACTCGCCGGACACGCACTCGTCCCTTACTTGGCGCCAGCATTTACAAGTCCTTTTTTTTTTTAACGTGACCTCGGCTCGCTTCTATCTCTGGTCCCATCCTTCATTTGAATATCATCCAGACCAACTCGTCCCTGAGTACGGTCTGGTTCCAGACTCCTCTTCGCTCATATCGGCATGTTTCGTATTCAGTTGCTGCGGGTAAACATACTCCTCGTTCATTTTCACTCTCGCTATTACGGGACCAACTGGTACGCCATTCCGACATTGCATTAGCATCAAGTGTTTTCAAGCACTCCTTTACTCCTCACTTCGGTCGCTTGGTTAATAACACCTGAATGGAGCTAACACGCCTGTATTGAGCTTGTAACGCCGTTAGCGAACAGCAAGCAATCCAGTTATCGTGATTACCACGTAGAATTTGATTTACCCTTGGCAGACGAAGGAGACGGAACGGCGACTTTATCACGCAATGTTCTGCCAGCACAGTGTGTGGCTATGGAAATTATGCTCACATACATGTTTTATGATACAGAGAGGCTCATAGACAGATAGAGATACAGACAGACAGAGAAAACATACAAAAAAGAGATAAACAAACAGACGGAAGGATAGACAAAGAGACAGAGACAAGTTTTGTATTCGTGCTGCTCCAACACTCCTCCCCCGCCCTTCACCCCCGCGCAAAATGACGGTATCCGAATTAGTGTTCTCTAGGAGGAAATGGTTATCGTAGGGATTTGAAGCTCATTTAGTATAACTCAGAGATAGCTGATCGAGACCTTGACGTGTATAAACACGGCATCACCTGCTTGTCTCTTTCCAACTGCAATGAAATGGTCATGACCACGGGAAAAGTGCCCGATGTGTGAACCTATGAAGTCATGTTCCATACTTAGGATTGGTTGTGATATCATTATATCTCATTTAAGGAGTGAATGTTCTTAATTCCAACCCTGACGTCTGACTCTCGAGTGTTCAACAGGAAGTGCCTGCACCCGGCCAAGCACAGTCCACGTACTTTCCATCTACTTTTTTTTTGGGGGGGGGGGGGGAAGGGAGGGGAAAGGGGGAGATGTCTGTTTGTCGGCCATTTGTTTATGTGTAAAAGGTAGTTTATCACCTACCTCAACGAAAAATGAAGAGAAATGTGCTTATTACGTATTATGATGCGCCATCAAGCAGATTACAAAATCAGCCGAAGACTGATTAGAGCCAAATTAAGTGCACAAGAGTGGACTGGACTGCGCGGGATGACGCATCTCATTCATTGTCTGAATGTAATAAACCAACGGTAAATCAAGCGTTTCTATCTCAAGGCAGACAGAAATAGTGCCTTAAGCACTCGGAGCACTCAATTTATGGAGGAAAAAAATCATGACACCTTGTCATTCATCAAAGCTTAATTTCGGGTAGTTCAATATAAAATATCACACATTCTATTTTTCTCATATCTAGGCAAGGATGACAGTTGGTCGTTTTACTGAATAGAGGAGAGCTTTTAAAGGGATGCGTCGATCTTCTCCCAAAAACGACAGCTTCTTCCCTTCCTCCTTTCCCTGGGCCTCCTCCTTAACCAGACTGAGAAATCCAGGCGGGCGATGGCGGCGGAGGATTATTGCCCCTCGCTTGTCTCGTCCGATGACATAGATTACGAAAGGCGAGCTGGACTGTCGTTACATCATGCATCGCGCTCGAATGTTCAATCGGGGTGCTTTGTATCCATGACAACGGCGCATGTAGTCTTCGTGACCATGGTAACGCGCCCGTCCCAAACTTTAAAAGGCTTTATAGCGTTTGACAGAATGAAACGCGGCAGCTGACTCGTTCCATTCTCTTTCTCGTCCAAAGATTCCGTGAGCCTTGCTAATCCCCGAGAATCTTAGCTATACGTGACCAAACGTCAGGTTAGGCGGCAAACACCTTTATCAGCAGGCTTTAACGAACTTCTAGACTGGAAATTCAAATTATCCTTGTTACATACTACTCGTAAAAGTGAAACGTCTAAGCGGGAACTATTGCGCTTCGACAGCGAACATTTTCCCCGAAAAGAGATTTCAAAATTCTTGAATTTCCAGCTAAATCACAGTACCAGAACAATACATAAACATATTTAATGACATCAAGGAAAACAATTACCGGTAATCAAAAGATTTTAATACAAGCAAAGTTTGACTATATATATGATTATACAAGAATGCGTATGAAATACCCTTTTTCTGGATTTCTACCGCATGATTATGTTGTTGAAAAACTATACACACGTAGATTGTCTTCATTCCTCCATTGGTATTGTAACACAACGGAGGATACATCACACGCGGATGTCACTGACAAATAAATAACGACAAAAATAAAGAAAGTAAACAAATTGCATCGAGAGAAGAGAACCGTATATTAGCTCACTATTGTGTACAACTAAACTCACCAGGAGAACGTGCAAACATGATAAAGATACACAGATAACAGATAACAAACAAGATGTTACATTTCAGGAGTGCTAAAACATGGAAAATAAAGGAGGAGGAGGGAACACACCATATGACTTTTATAGGGTATTGTCCGAGTAAAAATCACGATTGTCGTATCTGTAGCGCTTTGACGTGAGATTTTTATATGAAATAATGTTTTGCTTTATTTTGTTTTGTTTGATGTTTTCTGTTGTTGTTGCTGTTGTTGTTGTTTTTCAATAGTAGTACATTTAATCACTCAGGTGACTGGGGTCGTAACGGAATCTGTCATCAACCCGCGTGTGTAAGGCCATTAATTTTATCCAATTCAATGGAATAACTCTGTGATTCGAGAAACTGTGCAATCTATACCAACCCATGGTCAATTCTTTGGTCCAGGTTGCTATCTAATCAGCTGCACTCCACTCTGTTACCACACTAACTACACGCAGTTTCAGAAGCTTGATTTACCAGCAATATACTTAAGTGCGATACAGGGAGATGACCACTGATAGGCTCTTATAGTTTGCGTAATGTCGCGACCACACAGTTGACTTACGAATGAAGTATAATAATGATAACACTGCGGCCTTACATACACGGAATGGCCTCTTTAGTCTTGGCACATGTCTCTCTCGAAGGGGCCTTGATATTATGAGTTCCTCTAATACTGCCACGCGTAGCAGTTCATATGCGTGGGTAGAGAGGGACCACGTGGGCAAAACCAATTTATCCAAACATGTTCGCATCAAGCATAGGATTTAGGGCATTATCCACTGTACCACAGCCTTTCCACAGTGATAGCCTGCAGAGCAACTCAAACCATAAAATGATAACCTGATGAATGCAACTGGCAAAGCAATCCTATCAAAAGAAGTCCAGAGCTATGTTCATACGATGGGCCATCGATGATAATTGCTAAGTTCGACGTAGACGCAGAAAATAGCAGAAAGGTAAACGTTGGACATTTTGTTTTCGTTGTACACCAATAATGCGCTCTCTAAATATATTTACAATATTTAAGTTACCATGTATGCAGATTGAAGACAAAACTTGTCTCTGTATAATAAACTGTGTGATTGAATCAATCAAATCACGAATCGAAAAAAAAAAATAGAATGCACAAAAACATCTCTTTCCAGCTGTTTGAAGGAGGTTAACTCTTTCTTGCGAGGGGCTTTGGACAGTGTGTACAATGCTTTGGCATTTTTTTTTTTTGTGACAATAGGCATTCAAAGCACACAAAGGGTTAATTGGTTGTGATCAGTGTGTCTATCAACAAATTCTAAATACGTGAAGACATCAAAATCCTAGAAGCCCAACAACTTGCCTCTTTAGAAAGGGTTAACAAAATCACAACAAATGATCGTATTTTTCCTACAATTTGCAAGCGATGGCATTTTCTTGGCTGTCGTTAACGTGTGGATAACAAGCGAGTCTTCACACCAGTCATTATACAGTTTCAGATGACCGGTGCAGTCGAGACAGTGAGAAACGATAATCGATAATATCGCTGATATGGAGAACACTATCGAATGATATCGAATTAGATAGACTATAGTTAGTGTGTCTGGCCAGGCATCCGAATCTACACGGAGCAAACTTTTCGCTTATTATGTTGGCGAAGAGCGAGCGTGGCTAATCGATAACCCCCAGTGTGGCCAACATTCGGAGCACTTTACTTCCAAACTGTCGTCTGCGGTGCCTCCGATGCCCCGCGCGTCGCTCCGGATCAACATCCAGCACATTCAATCGGTCAAAGAAAACAGGGGGGAAAGGTGTGACGTCACTCGTCGATAGCTGTTCACGTCAGCGTCGAGGAGAGGGGCATCTGCTCTGTTGTAGGAGCTCGACTGTGATTTTTTTTTTTTTTTGCCCGCGTTTAATCAACAAAGAGCTGACAGAATAATGATTGTAAGGGGCACGTTGCAAGTCAGTCAGATATACGGGGATTGGAAGGCGTGGTAAATGGGTGGGAGATTGAAACAATCTGGATAAAATCATAAACAGTGTCCAACATATACACACCATTCGTACATTTAGCAGCCATGCGTCCTAGCTGTGAGACATTCTTCTACTTCAACCATGCATTCTCACTGATTGGCATCCCTCTGCTTCCGGTAACTGCTGGCTCCTCCTACTACAAATCATATCATTTCTGCTGGAAGTTATACCGCCCAAGATGACAATTGTATTTTGAAGTGTTGGTTGTTTAGAGAGTTAATGAAGCGTAATGACAGTGCGAAGCAACGTGGAGGGAACATGAGGAATAAACATCATTCAAGGAGAACTGCAGAAACACCGCACGAAGCGAAGGGGCTCGTTTACTTTGACTGCACGGCACCAGTAAGAAGGAGATATTAATTAAGACGTACATGACCGCGCGGCGTCTGATTTATTTCAGGAGCGGAATGATTCCTACAGATGGTATAGGCTTCATTCATTAGCAAACCATCGCGACGACTTCATAGAGAAATCGTTTAATTTTAGCTCCAAATAATGACTTGTAAGGTAAAATCACGTAGCAATCCATACATTAACAGAACATGATTTCACGTAAGTCTAAAAATACCTACGACAAAACAGTAAAATCATCAACTTAAAAGTATCAAAAAAAAAAACTTTTGCATGAATGATCATGTTTTCACATCACACCTGTCACAATCTATATTGTTGCCTCGACACGTCTTGATAATGAATTGCGTCTTCACTCAAGCGAGCAGAAAGGGATTTCCAAAGATGTGTGCGACCTCTGTAATCTAGATGCTGCAAAAAGGAGGAGAGAAAAACCACAATTTTGCTGGAAGCGAGCTATTAGGTGAATTATGTTTACCACCATTGTCATCCTTTGCCCCGCCAACTATTATTTGCCCATATTGTTTAGGAGATTTGATGAATATTGGTGTGTGTGTGTGTGTGTGTGTATGTATATATACCAGGATGTATATATAGTTAAAACACAGGGAATTGTATCAAAGGGTTTAAAGTGATAATAATCTGATAGTGATGTAGTCGTATATACCCACGGTAGCCTCTTTAGTATTGCTACTATCCAGAGGGCCCTGCCATTATCATTATTATTACCCTAGCGTTACCAGGTACCCATTTTTACATCAGGATCAAGAGTGACGTCGTTGGTGTAAAAGCATGATGTCCAAGGACATAATTTATACACACACTCGGTTGCACTCGAACTCGGTACCTCTGTTTCGAAGTGAAAAGTGTTATCCACTACACCATCATGCCTCATAATGCAGCTTTATATAAGATTTGAATTTTCTTCAATTTGTCTCCCTCTAACATTTCTCTTGCATTCATTAATGCCTTGTCCGCCTTGGACTACTTCACATAACAATGTTGGAATTTCGGAGCTTGGATATTTGTTCCAAATTCATCGTGTCACTGCCGGCAACCAGGGATAGCCTGGTGGTAGTGTCGCCGCCTGGAAAGCAGTAGATGACAGGTTCGAGTCCCGTGGTTCCTTTTTTCCGACATGTTTGTTGAATTACAGATCAGCAGTTGCGATCTTACAAATTTCATTTGTTAGAGGGAGACAAATTGAAGAAAATTCAAACCTCATCCTCCCCCCTCCCCCGTTTACTTAATATTTTCTTGCGAACTTTATGGACTCGCTCGATCAAAATGTGACATCATCTCTTCTCTGTTACCGTAGGCAAAAAGAGCGGGAATCAACATAAACCATAAATTCTACAAGTCCACAACATGATATGTGTCAGGCAGTCGGGATGCAAATGGATATCAAGATTACTGGATAAGAATGATCATAGATATAATAATGTTGATGATGGATTTATGTGATGAGGAAGAATGTAAACAGATTGATGAATGTTTGATGCGTATCAAAAAAGAAGTGAGATGTTAATATGATCACCGAGAGGACCGTATATTTGCTCACAAACACACATACAGGTGATGAGTGATGGACAAGCGAAGAATGACACCGCGTTTGCTTCTCTAAGTGGATGATCAAACAATACATTTTGACGATTTTCCCCCTTTTAATCGCACCATATGGAATGCATCAAAATTATGAGATGAAATCAGGACTCCGAGAGATGAGTAAACTTTTGAAAGCAGAATTCAAGATCTTGTCTGGCCTAACGCGGAATGGCGGCAAGAGTGGTGGGGTTAGACAGAGGGTGGACAGAAAGATAAACAGTTAAACAGTGGTGACGAATATATACCTACAGAGCTAGACGAAGAGAAAAGACCGCCAAATTGATAGACACATAAATGAATGTATATGTGTTTTTCCCTTACAAAAAAAAGGTATATGTTATCATAATTTAGTGCCAAAATTAGAAACACCCATGTCGACTAAACAGAATTTTTTGGAGAAAAGATCGACAACCCAACAGATAACAGTGTAATATTTTTACTTTTTCAGCTATTGGTATGCTACTGCATTCAAATTCAAATGCGAAAGAGTAGTTTGAACGATTATCTATATTTGTATTACTTCCCAGAGGGTCTCCAATTATCTCCAAATTTGGTCTTGTGTATATTCAGGTATAATATGCATATATATATATATATATATATATATATATATGTACATATATATATATTATATATATATATATTATATATATATACATATATATATATATATATATATGTACATATATATATATATATATATATATATATATATATATATTTATCGAGGCTCGACGTCGGCTACCATCATGGCAACAGGGCACGACACTCATAAGGAAAGCCAGCTTTAAAGTACCTATTATAAAAGAACATGCGATAGTTCTTCATCTACGGTAGATATGAATGTAAGTATTATGTTAGTTAACCCATGTAGGCCTGTGAGGAAACAGTTTGAGGCTCTGTAGTTTTTGGTAACCAAGAATTTCCTTTCCCCATCTTAATCACGTGACTTCCGCAGCGTTTCACTGGATCATGAAAGGCTATTGACACGAGTTTGGCATAATGCCCTGTATGTTGTCCATGACCGACATTGGCGTGCAGTAAATCGGATCACTGCGTATTGGTAAAAAAAGATACCGACTGCCAATGCTTTCTGTATACCAGAGCTTTGTGCGCGATGGGTATCATCGATTGAAGTGTAACTAGGAGCTGTCAAAGTGAGGTATTTTGGTGAAAATGCCAAAACACAAAGAACATAAAACAGGAATATGCTACACACACAAACATACACACACACACACGCACACACACGAAGACATATACAAACGCAGACACACACACACACAGGCACAGACACACACAGACACATAGATACACACAAACGCACACACAAACACACTTCAGACATTTTTCCCCTATTGCTTATGCACCTATTATACTATACCTAACTGACAATATTCTGATATTGCCCGTGTGTCCAAAATGACAGACAATGATGAGTAGTAATTCGGATAAAATGTGTATGAAAGATCGACTTTAATGTAATCGCCCGGAGCCTGGTTACCTTGTGTACTCCAATAAACATCGTGACAGACTGGTACTTCGGTGATTAAAGCAAAATGTAGATGACAGAAAATAACACAGTATCATGAAAGCAGAGGTGTCTTGAAGGCATTACCCCTAACGGTAAGTCTGATGTAACTACCTTCCCAACTATATCTAAACACTGCGTTATTCATTCGCAAACTTCACAACAGGTACTCTACTTCCAAAACTGTTTGTTTGGATGGAAACTACATCTAACTCATTATCTGTTGTATATACAACGTAGATTTTTGTTCTCATTTTCTGCCATGCTGAATGTGAAGTGAATGTAAAAGTGTGAATAAAGATACGAAAGTTTGATATTCATTTAAAAGTGAAGTTGTAAAAGAAGGTTGCACGGGCTCTGTAACGTTGCGACGAAAAGAAACAGTGGCGCTAAATCACGTTCTCAGAGCAATCAATGACTTTGCTATATCCTGACCTTTGTCCTTGTATCTATCTACGTGTAAACCATTGACGCACGAGCACCAATGATTATTCGATTCTTAAATAAATATACATTTATATAGATATAAAACAAATATCCATGATAATTACGGACAGTGAATGATAGGAATGAAATGAAATGAATGAAATGTATATAAACAACCAATTATGTACATATCTTTGCACACACACACACACGCATTTTCTATCTCTCATATAAATATGTGTGTGTGTGTGTGGTTTTTGTTGTTTCTTGTGTTTGTGATGTAAAGTATTTTGTTAGGCAGCTCACCGCAAGCTCTGCGTTTTTGAGGTTCTGCCTTCCTTGTACAATCTTATGTATGAAAAAGATGGAAAATAAATGTTTTACACGCTTGAAACTTGAACCTGTGTGTGTGTGTGTGTGTGTGTGTGTGTGTGTGTGTGTATGTGTATGTATCTGTTTATGTATAATACAGGAGGCGGCTATACAGTGTGTGGCGCCACCGCCTTGCGGCCCGACGTGGCCCCCTGCAACGCAGAGAGCGCCATATGCCGCGTCACGCGTGACAGGGTCAGGGAGCCATTTACCCTCCAGTCCATGGGAGCGGGGGGGGGGGGGGGGGGGGGGGAGAGCGGACAGTGTCCTGGGGAGACCCGAGTTAAGTGAACGATGATAGTCTTTAGGGTAATTGAAGAGCGTGAATTTAATTCATGTCGGCCGTTTATATCACACGAAAATTGCTCTCCACTGCACCAAAGTAATTAGATTCAATTAAAAGTTAATATAGCTTCTTTCCCCTCTCTCAAAGTGTACTTTCCGCACTCAGGGACTTAGAGACGACGAGAGATGTCCTTCACATTTACGTATTTCCTGATAGTAGCCAAGAATTAAGAGGGTGGATTTGTTATTCGGTAGAGAGTGCATTTCGTTCAGCATTTGGGAAAACAAATCGATAGTCCTATTGAGGAAATTTTCTAGTGTCCTTCTGAGAAGCAGATGGATCCATGGTTTAAGTTTCACGTTTTATCAAAATTAGATAATGTTGTAGATTCTTTGTGGTTATTTCTTTATCAATACCACTACGTGCCAAACAAAATTTGATTTGTTTTTCTTTAAATGATGACAAGACAAGATTCAGTTTCACGTTTTGTCGAATACATCGAATACAGTGCACTCCCGTTGTAACGAACATGGTTATAACAAAATTCTCGTTGCAACGAAGTTAATATTCTGCAGGTCTCCAAATAATCACCTATACATCTTTATACACGAAAACTTACTGTTCGGCTATTACGAAATTTTGATATAACGAAAAAAAAAACTCTGCCAGTCCCGAGGACTTCGTTATAACGGGAGTCGCTTGTATTAGATTACGTTTTAGATGGTAGGTGTTTTACATTCCTTCATTAAGCGACAACGCGTGCCGACCAGATTCTGATTATTTCATAACGATGACAAGAGGAGCTTGAAGAAAATGTGTAATTTGGTGGATGCAGAGCAGATGTAACCTATACTGTAAGATCTGGGAGGAATTTCATGAAGCATTTTCTTGGATATTTTTTTCTGACAAAAACTGTTATAAGCTACTGAAATCCTTGCATTCGATTGGCTGAGACCAATTTTTCCGACAAATTTGCCGGACAAAACGCTTCATGAAATGCCCCCCCCCCACCTCCCCCATGATGGCTATACGATAGCAAAGTCGTTTTCGGTGCGTCTGGAAAATCGAGTGTCTTTGCAATGTATCATGTATGTGTCGTTGAAGCAACATCGTTAGCTAAATGACCCGGAGCCAGACTGATCAAATGCTATAATGTTCAGTATGAAGGCATGTATAGATGTTTTCTATCCGATGTTGTATCAGGTCAGGCGAGAGTCTGGGCGTCGCGACGCGTCGGTTTCCGAACGAAAGGACGTCGACAATGATGGAGTGTACATTTACTTTCTCCCTAAGTCATTAACAAGATAAACTCACGCGATCTTTCCCGTTCAGGGGTCTGTAACTTTTTTTTTGTGATGAGACGAACATATTAAAGGTAAACGGCGGGTAAATGTTGACCACACTGATTGGTAAAAAGAAGAAGAAGAAAAAAAGGAAGGAGATAATCACAATCCTCCTTCGTCAGTCCATCATTCCCTCCCCCTCCGGAAAAGGAAAAAAAATCGAGCCGGAGTTTAAACAGTAACAGAATAAAGTTAAAACAAGCAAAAATTTAAGCTTCAGTGAATAAGTGTCTGGCGTGCGTGGGTGATGTAAAGTGAAGCGGAACCACCTTACGGCTCACTTGTGCAAACACGCGTGAAAACTTATTAAAACATCGGACATGATTAAAGCATGTCGTCAGTGCATTGGACATGACAAGCATATTATTTCGCGATGGCATTATTATGACCTCACTTTGATTATAATTATGTTCACACCATTCTGGCAAGCTCCCATGGCAGTAAAGTTTCCTCGAAATAACTTCTTCCTGAATAAACTCTTACTGAGAACAGCTAAAAAGATACCAGGACGGTATAAGACCATAATGACTATGTCCACTGTCTATCCTTTCGTATTGATCCCTCGACCTGTGTGAATTCGGAAAGTGAAAGACACGCAATTGCGTCTCTTTTTAAACAAAACATAAAGCATAACGTCATTCTCGAAAAAAGTGACATAAAGTTTTGTCGGTGTGTAATTATAATATCATACATGTATATCTTATTTCTAACTTCTTTTTCGTACAATGCAATGGACATGATCCGCTTGAACCCGGAGCAATATTCTAAGCAAACAGTTATACAGTAAGTTGTGTGTGTGTGTGCGCGCGCAGTAGGAATTATATCGGATATAAGATAAGATAGCTCAGTGACTTCAACCATTAGATTTCTTGACCTTGTATGTTATGAAGTGTTCAATATCCCAGCTCCCACGTGCGCGGTATTTTACGCACGAGCAAGAATGCTAATAAATGTTGAAGTTGGAATGGCATACAATGACCAGGTGATGAAGTGGTTGGACCATATCGAGTTGCACATGCAGGGCATACACTTGATACTTGCTTCAACAGCATACGAGTTTAGTTTTCAATATTACGCAAAATGATGCATCTATAACGTAAGCGCCAGGCCATTTCGCAAATGGCCTCTGAAATTGGCCATCCGTCAACATTATGTGCGCGGGCGTTTTCATACATATCTGTCCTTGTAATGTTGGGACTTTGTGGCATGTTATCAATAACTAAAATGAGAAGTTGTTAAACAAACGACTAAGCATTGTATACTTCAAACTATCTCTCGCTGTTTGGTTTATAGGTATATACGATTCTTTTATTTTTTGATAAGTAGATTAATGAATAAAAAACAAATAATATTTATTTTCAAACTGACGATGAAAGTTTTGGACTCTGGAGAAGGCAGTGATGATTATGTGTCAGAAAAAAAAAGGTAGTTAAATATTTATGATATTGCTGCAAGAAATGATTATACAAAGACACAACAAATTCTCTGCACGTGGAAAGGTGAATAGGCATATTGGGAAAATATGTTGTATAAATACTCATAAAGAATGAACATGGCACATTATTATATAAAGGAATACTTTAAAACTCTATATGGCTTTCAAGTTCTGCATTCATGCGACGGAATGTTTTGTCACGCAAAAAATGTGTGCTAATTAAACGAAGTGCAAAGCAGAACATGAATCAACCCCAGGCCCAGACAGTCAAAATGGCAAATTAGTCGGGGGGGGGGGGGGGAAAAGAATTCCGAAACACGTCAAATACAGACGACACAAATCGACAACCAATGAGAAAAACCCACTCTATTGCACGCATGTCTACAATAGACATACAAGCAGCAGGCATCGCAGCTAATTACGTTGTGGACGTGGTTAACAGCAAACACAGCCCCATCCCGCCCGGTGAAGCTGCAACCAGACGAACTCTAATTAATCCCGGAATGGATAAGTACAATGTAAATTGCAGCTCCACCAAGGCCATATTGTATGCAGGCATCCCAAGCAAATCACACAGCCGCACTGTGGACCGAAGGACGGTAGAACGGAGTGTCATTAATCGCGCAACAGATTCGGGATTAGTACAAGGTCTCTTTATTTAACTATCTCATTCTCCACCTCTCTAACTCGTCTACCCCCTCTCTCTCCCTTTATTATTTATTTTATAATGATGATATACATATTATGTATTTCTGTGCATTCTCATCTATTCGGCCTCTTTCTCTTTCTCTATCTCTTTCTCTCTATATATCCCTTTGTGCATTTATCTCCTACTATCTCTTACTCTCGCTCGTTCTGCATTATGTCTCTTTTTCTTTCATCCCGACCTTTATCTCCCCCTCTGTTTAAAAATGCCCCTCTCTGGCTCACTTGACTAATATGACACTTTTCACGACGCATATTATAGATGTATATGTTCTCTTTGTCGCCAGTGTATATCTCCCTTCTTCTCTGCCTTTCAATTTCTATCTCTTTTTCAAGTCATTCGTAAGTTATATGTCCCTGCATTATAACCCCGTCCTTTACCCATTTATAGTAATATTCTGTCCCCTGCATACCTTTGGTATGTGCTGTTTCGCGGTTTTTTTTTTCTTTAGAATCCCATTGTGAGTCATAACTTTATCAGAGCAAGCCTATTGTCACTCTCGTAACCTTGCTCATTGATTCCCGATATTTCTCTCTCTCTCTCTCTTTCTCTCTCTTTGACACATCGAGAGAAGGGCAACAGCATCCTGTAGCACGGGATCGATGATGTCAAATTGATTGAAGAATTAGCTAATGAACCCACTCGGCGTGAAAATACTCTTTGCTACCGGAAAAAATGAAGAGACCTTTTAAGATCATTATCAACTTTTGTTAAGGCCGATTAATTGAAATTCAACGACCTATTTGTAGCGACGATAGAAAAAAAAATATAAAGTTTTTTTCTTATACGGTATGCGCTTGTATATAGTGATTTACTATACCAACTACAATATATTTTACTTACTGCGCCAAACCTCTTTGAACTACCACTACCAGTGAAGTCTTTTGAAGCTTGTTCTAATCATGACCTGCAAATCAACAAGAAACTTTTTTGAAGTTTTGTTTTAAAATATATTTCAAACATTTTGTATCGACGGAATACTCTAGTGTGCGTTTTTTTTTGAAAGCGCTGTAATATTTATAAATGCATATTTTTTTTTTTTTTGCCTTCATGGCTTCATTCACATTTCCTTCACAGTATGCCACTATAGCTTCCTAACAAGCGATCAAATGGATGTAAATTGCCAACATCTTGCTGCCCCTCACAAGTAGCAGCATAGTTAAGTCTTTATTTTACAGGAGAGGAGAAGAATATCCAATTTGATGGTAGTACAATAAGTTGGGCTTCCCGCACTGAGTCGCAGCACTTGAAGGTGGGAAATGTGTATAGCAACCATACAGCGATTATAATTACTTGATCGGATATAGATCTTGCCTGAGAGTAAACATGTCTGACACAAGTTATTACACTATCTCGAAGTAGGAATGGCTGCTTGGGGGGCTTTGACAAAGGTACGGTAGTGGTGCACGTGCGGTTTGAGTACGGATAATATAACACATACGTCATCAGCACGATCCTATGACTACGACAGTATTCAATAGCTTTCGATGGACTGGATTGTGATGGCCGTGATCTTGGTTCGTTTTGCTGGGGCGACGAACACTTTAAATGCACAGGCTTTTGCGATAACTTTCTCGAATTGAAATCGATGGGAAATGACAGTATCATATAGTAGTATAGGATTTCATGTGTGAGTGATTGAGTGTGTGTGTGAGAGTGTGTGTAGGGGTGTATGTGTGTATGTGTGTGTGTGTGCGTAGGTGAGGGTGTGTGTGTGTAAAAGAGATACATGTATGTGCTTAAATGTCTGTGTTAGTATATGGAAGGAGAGGGGACATCTATACTCGTCAGCCTTCTCTAGAATAAAATTACGGCAACACTATAATGAAATGGTGTATTATGGATATTGATGAACGAATAAAAACATATAAGATCGGCAAACATGGGACTACCGGAGGGAAGTGGAAGGTAACATTTAGTACATTTTTTTGACCGTTAGATTTTGAATTGAATTTTTTTCGGGGCTCACCGTAAATTCCAGTACATTACTAGGCTACCTTTGCAGACCCATGCACCGCATGTGTGTCCATCATGTATATTTTGTGAAGAAAGTTCATCAACACTTACAAACAGTTCTATATACATTCTTGCCACACACTCTATATGTTATTACATCAGCTCTTGTACTTTTAGATTTGTGTTTATAGATAACAAATACAGAAGACTGCAACAAAAAAAGGCTTAAGTGTGGCTGACACACAGAACTACTGAGTAGTTGAGTTTTGTGCATCATTCAAATTTTAGATAACTGTTGACTTCCAAATTTCTAAGCAGTGGCCTAAGCAAGTCCCCTGAGGTTCATATTTAATGTTTTGCTGCATTTTGGGAGGTCTGTAAAAGGTATCCCCTACCTTTAAAATAAAATGATTCAAAGCTATATTCTCGTGTTGTTTCCGCTGACAGAACCCCCCCCCCCCCCACAACAACAACAATGGAGTAGTTTTACAATCATAAGGTAGACGACATATAACATGATTTCGGGGAATGATTTTTGTCCTTTTCTGTATGACCAACAGGCCAATGGGATATTTTGTGCAACATACCACCTTTGATCTCTTCAAAGTTTTCTCCAACGACTTCCGCCTCGGTGCAATCGTGGAAAAAATTCTGCCTCTGAGTAAGCGGGTATATATCAAGCATCTTACCTTCGCTAGAACGGGTTCCGGGGGGAACAGAAATCAATTCTGTACACACAGAACACGACAAACTCCATTTACACTTGAAATAATGAAAATGTCAGTGCGCAAATTCAATTCAATCCGCCCCGCCGAACACGCTAACCAAATCTATCGCGTCTGCATCTTTGTGCAAATCTCCTCATATTTCGTATATATCACCTAACGGCTGCAAACAGCAAAATAGAGAAAGAAAGAGAGAGAAAGAGAGAAAGAAAGAGAAGAGGATATGCATTACTATATATATATATATATATATATATATATATATATATATATATATATACAACATGCATTATGTCATAGCTGTTTATGTAGCATACAATATGAGAGGGGATGGAGAGAAACTTTTAAAATGTATAGTGACGTCCATTTTTAGCGCTTTGATCTGCTGTTTTAACCATGCAATCAATCCTTCAAGTCTTCGGGCAGCCACATTAAAAGGGTTCTGTCATCACGGCCTTATACTTGGGTGGCTAAGTTACCCCCTTTCCTTGCCCCTAAAAACATTTGCATTCCTCTGGGGAGTGTCCTTCTCCCGCTGGAAATGTGAGGCCTCGCGCAGACGAAATTCGGAAAGCGATGGCGCAGAATATGTTTTCTCTCTTTTTTTTTTTTTTTTTTTTTTGGGTGGTGGTGTTGTTTTCCTACGAAAGACCTCTCTTCCCTTACAGCGAGCTTCATATAGAGCGCAGACCCGCTACGAATGAAATCATTCGAGCATGTTTGTTGTTTATTCAGATAATGCCGAGAGGGGGTACGAATATATCTAAATCAGCAAAAGGAAGGAAACATCACGGCTAGTGTACCTAATCCTCACGATGGTGATATTCTCCAAACCATTTAATGAGAGAAACAACGACGCCAAAACTTTGCGTAACTGTAACGTGATCATGACGGTGAGCAGTCGTTAAAGGAAAAATCCACCTCAGAAATAGATAAACTTCAAAAGAAAGAGAAAATATTTCCTACAGAATGATACAAAGATTAAACAAATCGGGCAAGAAATAAAGAATATCACATTTTTTCAAAAAAACATTTCTTGACCAACCCTTATGAATATTCAAATGAACGAGTTGATGATGTCATACCCTCACAATTTTTGATGTATGTTATAATAAAATTCAGAAAAAAAATGTTATTCTTAATTATTACAAGTAAAAGCATGTTCCCATACCAAGATATATCAGAGTTTATTTTCGGTAGTTTTAAGACAAGTTTTACATATTATATACAGCTGAAATATGAGATTTTTGTCATTTCTGTATATGAAATGAATAACAAATTGTGAGAGCATGACATCGTCCACTTGCCGATTTGAATATTCATAAGGACTGGTCAAGAAATGTTTTCCGAAAAATATGAAATTTCAAAATGTCATATCTTCCTTATTTCTTATCCGATTTTTGTCATTTTGTATCTTTCTCTTTCTTTTTAAGTTCATTTCTTTTTGGGGTGGATTTCCTCTTTAAAAATTCTGTAATATGTCTTGCTTGGTCCTAGGAATGGATGACGTCATATCAATACATGAGGAAAATTCGATAATTAGCGATTTAATCACGTGATGCGTACATTCGTACTCCACCAGATGTATATGCTCAGCTTAGTAATGCCGAGAACTAAGTCAGCTTTGACCTTTAAGTTTATGTGATTACGACAAGGTATTTAGTTAATGAATTGTAGTTTTCAGCAGACTTCCCTGTTGAATTTCTGTTACTGAATGACATTAACTGAAGAACCAAAGACAACATAATGTAAACAATAAAGCTGTTAATATCAAATCTGCGTTTTATACCTACTGATGCACTCTATTTAACAGTAAAAAAAAAATCCCGAGAGAAAGTAAGATATTATTCAGAGGGGTGAAGGTTCGGGTGTGAGTTTCTTGAATTTGTCCCGACCCTCTACAAATGAAATTTGTTAAGATCGCAATTGCTGATCAGTAAATCAACAAACATGTTTGCTAATTTACAGATCAGCAGTTGCGATCTTAACAAATTTCATTTGTAGAGGGAGACAAGTTGAAGAAACTCACACCTGAAATCCCGAGTATTCAAACATCCAAACGCATACATTATTATACATACATGCATATGATTATACGCACATACGTATCTAGACATCTAAACGGTTATTACATAACATATAAAACAATCACACTCATACACATACACACACACACAGTTCATACAGTAATTGTATAAAATTATGATTTTTGTTTACCAAAGTAAACACATGTTTGACTCACCTATCTGGAAACCTTGTCCAAGAGTAGTCGAGGCGAGGAGAAGGAATAAGATGTGATAGGCGAGGAGCGCGAGGAAGAGAACGAAATTGGGGCAACGAAAGAACTGAAATCTGGAAGAGTGAAGGCGATAACGGTGTCGGCGGCGGCTATGCTGTGCTTGATGGTGGTGATGGTGGTCTCGGTCGTGGTCGTGGTCGTGGTCGAGGTTGAGGTGGTGTTGGTGATGCTGAAGGTGGAGGTTGGTGCGGCGGTGCAAACGGTAATCATCAAAATTATAACAATTGAAATGATAACGACAAACTGAACTCGAACGGGTATGCTGCTGATGGGCCGTGGGCGCTGGCCGCATACTTTCGACTCACATTCCCTGTCCCTCTGACGGTCTGGGGGCCGAGTCGACTGTTAACCCCTTACGATACGGTTAGGGGTGAGTCAGTTAGGGTTGACCTTGGCCTTTTGGGCAACATTCACGAAGAAAAAGTTTTGTCATGGTCATACTTCCACAACGTTCCACAAATATCACAACACCCATGTTTCTTTTGAATATCGGCTCTGTTGCTGAGAGTTCCTTCTTTTCATCACCTCAATAGAAGCCGAAAGGTAGTTCGTTTTAATTCAACTTTGAAATTCGACGCTCAATCGCACGCCACAAAATATATCCTGACGTCGTTTTGTTGATGAACAAAGGAATGCTCAATTTTCAAAATATTTCCTTTCTGATAAAAAAAGAAAACCTAACAACAATGACAAAGCAATTGGAAGACTAAATCAAGCCAACAAATAGATACAGAAAGAAAAAAAAACACTAACAATTTTGTTTTCATCAAAGTAATGACTGACAAAGTCTGCTTATCGTCCTGTTTCTGATCAATGCATTTCCTCCGGTTATGTTAAACAGCACATTATCACTCGAAGACGATGGCAGTGAGTAGTAATCTCCACGGGCAAACTCCATAGGAAACCAAACCGCACCTGCATTATCCATATACAATGCGACTATTGTCTCCCACGTGTGAATGACTGCGTCCTGTGCTATGCACGTGAAAGGGACACAGGAACGAGGCGAAATGATGAATACTGAATGTATGCCTGCCGATCATTATCATTAATTGTACATCTCGCATTATCACGGCACTGAATTAATCTCCTGGGTAAGCGACGGATGGTGACGATGAAGAAGAAAACAACACCAAAGAAACAGCCGAATACTTAGCTGATCTCGTTAAATTCCACTGAATCTTGTATGATCCTGATAATTAAGGTGATTCGGTGATTTCTCCTCGAAATCTGTTCCGCTCCGGCTCAGGTGGTCGTGTCATGTGACGTTCTTAAGCTCACACAATCAATAACAAGATATTTTCTATAGTTCCATATTTTTCTTGTTTTAAATCAGATAACTTGGAGTAGGGCCTAAATGGCCATACCCTGTATTGTGTTCAGAGTGTCTGATCAAGTCCAGCTGCCTACGCAATAAACTTCTGGCGGAGATGACAGAGTGGTGTATGCGCAACTCCCCTTAGCCCGAGGTCATCTTGGTCCAGGCATAGAAAGATAAGTCCCTCCTTACGTCACACACCTTTGGGCGCAAGCTGTCCTCGGTGGCGTGCCAGACAGACGCTACCTGCAATTTAAGTTAAGACACAAACATATAACATAAACTTTTTGACAAAGCTATTCAACTCAAAATAATCCACTAATTCCATTATATGTCTCCCTTCCTATAGTTCAGCTCATTTCTGGTTCGAAGGGATTACATAGTCATATGAACGTGTGTATGTGTGTGTGTCCAATACCACACGTTTCATGAGCAACTTTACAATGAAATGTAAATAATAATGTCTTCATTTCATTTCATTTCTTTTTTGCCATTTCCACAGTTTCTTTAACATATAGGACACAGCAATGCATGATTGGTATACAATAGAATGAAATTTAACGAACTGCACGAGACAAACTGATATTTAAACGCTCTTGAATACAGAGTAGTGACTTTGAGTTTGGAAGTACATGGGATGAATGAAGAAAAACATGAAAACAAACATAGCGAAGTGCTACGTGTGTAGACAGCATGCATGCAATCTGCTCTGTAGAAAAGCTGCTGAATGCAAGCGAATTTATTGTAAACTTCCTGAAACAAATTAGGATTAATTGTGCGTGTAAAATGCCACAAGACCGCCCAAAGTGAGAACGATGGAATGAGTTGATATCTTCAGTAGATTAATCAATTGAAAAACAAAATAACTACTACTTCAATATTGCTGTTCTTATCATTTTCTTTTTGTACATAATGTCCATTCCCAATTGCTAGTAATAATGACATTTTATATGGGGGAGGAGATTTTTTTTTCAACCGATAAGCTCACGATTAAAAAAATCAAAAGATTGAAACTACTCTGATTGCTTGGCTATGAATACCATATAATCAGTAAAGAACATACATAACCAAGCAAACGTATTTTGGATATCTGTTTATTATTCTTATTACTAGTGAATGCTTACTGCTAAACGCTCTGCAAAGCTTTGTTAATGACTTACATGCAGCAGGTTTTTACTTATGCTTACACATACGAACACACATGCACACGCGCGCACACACACACACATACGCGCACACACAGGCCCATGTTACATAAGTGTGCGCGTCCTTATTAGACAAATAATATTTTTCATGTTTATGTACATCTATGTACAAACGAAAACAAAATACATAACACTTTCATGAATTTTCTTTTCTTTTTTTTTAGAGGGAGGAGGAGAACAAGGCTGTACAATGCTTCTACAACCCCCCACAGCGCCTACGTCATAGTCAGAGGGCTTCTATCACGTCTAGTAGGCATTAAGCCTTACTGAAAGACATTTTGTCAATTTTTCCCGACAATATCCTGAGGAAATTGCGCCGCTTTAGCGCTTTGTAGCGACAAACAGGCGAACAGGCAGAATGTAATGATCAGCACTCAGACGATGTAAAGCGAAACGATGAATGATGTGTTAACGTAAACGTCTGGGTTTCCGAAGTTATTCCGAGATGTTTTTCCACTTTTTTTTCAGCGCTCGCCATAAATCATGGAAATCAAATTGGAGTTCCTCGTATGAAGACAGAAATAAAACCCCCAAAATAAAACATCGATAGACAAGACAAAAAGGATGAGAACGTTCGATTTCCGAAGTAAGATTCCTACCCGGCGGGGGGTAATAAATCAAGCGCTTGATTAAAACGAAAGAGTGGTATTATTTTAACAGAGTACGTCAAGGAACTTACAGAAACTTTTCATGTCTTTTCTCTTCTTCTTTCATCCAATCACTGCCCTAAAATAATAGAGCTGTTTTTCATCGGGAGTGAGAGAAACAGATTCACAAATTTGCGATGTATGTACGTTGGCAAAGGATATATTTGTCCTCATACGCCGTGTTTCCGTTCATTCCATCTTAGGCATCAATCTTAGTTGTTGCTTCTTCTTTCTTATTTTTTCCCGTGATGCTTGTAAATCTTCTCCCTTTTTCTTCCCGCCCATGGATATAGAGGTAACAAGTTCACTACTTTTTTTTTTATCTGAAGATTTGGTGGAGGATATAAAACAAGTAGGGCCTACATCGTAATAAGAATTGCATAATCTACAAATTGCTTTACATCGTCGTAAATAAACACTGAATTGATCAGCGTTTTAGTAGTAGCCATGACTAAATAATTCATGGGCATACATACTCGAGCAGGATTCGAACCTATACAACCTCCTGATCTCCGAATGGGCGTCATCTCCACTAGACCACCGAGCTTCCGTCCGACACCTAGTGCCGGTTTTAATCCCTATAACATGCAGCAGGTATACTCTGCAATTATTCAAATTCATGAAATTCTTCCGTCGAGATGTTTTTCTTGCAAATGATTGACAAATTGCCCTACATCGACGTAAATAAACTCCTCAAAAAAAAAGTTCTGCAAGTCCAATTTGACGTATCATATTTTTCTCAAAACTATATCATTTCATTCACATGTGACATCATAAAAAAGCCTGATTACTTATCTTTAAAATAACACCTCACTTGCTATGGTTGGGTATTCCTGGAATGCGCAGTATGACTGAGTATGAGAAAAGGCCAAATGTGAAATGTTGCAAATTAGAGCAAACATGTTATGTCAAACAGTGTAATTCCCATTTGCTTTGTCGTTTCAGGGAAGGAATGTGCTTGAAAAGAATGCAATGTGAGATTATCATTAGATTCCAGGCTTCATCCATGAATTAAAGAATGGAGTAGTATCTGCAGTCGAATTTAAAGGTTGACCAAACGGTCATCTAATGTCTAGGAAATGAGAGTTTTTGAAAGTGCTGTCATTTCAGCATTGCTTATTCCAGTGGCCTTTTTTTCATCAAAACTGTACATTATCACTTTTGATCTGTCCCCATACTCAGCTGTTTTTCACATTCCAAGAACACTCAATCATAGCAAGTGAGGTGTCTTAAAGATAAGTAATCAGGCTTTCTCATGATGTCACATTTGAATGAAATGATATGGTTTTGAGAGAAATATGATACGTCAAATTGGACTTGCAGAACTTTTTTGAGGACTTTAAGTACCAAATTTATTGGCGTTTGAGTAGTAGCATCCTAGTGAATGATGCATGTATTTTGTTTCTGACAACGCTGACGTCACGAGAGCACTATGATGTGGTGTATAGTGGATAAAACCTTAAACACTTAAAAGAGTATTACACCCGTGGTTCATTTTCAGCCAGACGTGTATATCCTTGCACAAGATGTCCTCTCCGAGTCCTACTACACCCATAAATAGGTGTAATAAATGAATACCTGGGAATAGAGTAATGATAATGGCAGGGTCTCAAAAAACAAAGCATTAGTGGAATATAGTATCGACACAGAAATTCCCCTTCTGACGTGCATTTTGATTTGAACGATGTGGGATTATTCAATATGCTGCAGAATTGTATTATGATGATAAGGGTGATGGCTGTAATGCTATCATTCCCACTGATATTAATACAAATAAGGTGATAATGATAGTAACAATCATGACAGCAATGATAACCGTGATGATTATTATATATTTATCATTATCATTGTAACATCTTATACAGATGTAAAAGGAGTAACTGCTCCATTTCATGGTTTGACAAAACAGAGGCATAATCCTTTTCTGGATGTTCGCTGTGCATTGTATGAAGAAAAAAGCCCAGAATGAACTGAAATACCTTATTAGACATGGACAAGTAAAATGGAAAATACCCATTATGACAAAGTGACATTTAATATATATATATATGTATATATATATATATATATATATATATATATATATATACATATATATTTCTAGATCACGCCCAAATGATACACATATAGGTATTTATGTGCACATGCATCATAATACTCTCACATTCATACACGGGCATAATTTTGTACATGCATTGGCATACATAAATGAGTAGTGTATTCACAGACACACACACATACACACCCAGACAAAGACAGACAGACAGACAGACAGACAGACACAAACCCTCACACACACACCTGGCATACAGTGTAGTGTATACCTATACCTTGACAAGGAGATTGAGGATAACCCGTTGCAGGAAATTATCAATCAGCAATTGAGTGCACGCACAGATAGCTCGGCCGCGTTTCTGGCAAACCCCGCTCGCATTCTTCCTTGATGTTGATGAATACTCGCGATGTAGACGGGGAAATGAGGTTTAAAGGCCAACATACTCCGAGGAGAGATGTAATGTGTGGGCTCTACACTCCGTGTACGCATTCACGCAGAAACTTTCCATTTTCAGTGAAAGTGTAAGAAAACCGGGACAACAGGGAATGACCGTTTGTCCGTCGCTGAGTCATCTACCTCCAGTGAACATCACGAAGAGGGACAGGGTGTCGTATTTGTCACGTGACTAGGATACGATGAATCTCAAGTAGGCCTAGTGCTCCTCGCGTTAGTTTTTTTTGTGTGTGTGCGTGTGTGTGTGTGATTGAAATGACAACATTTTAATTTTGTCATAGTATCTTCAAAAGTGTGAAATAATCGTTTCTAATACAACGTAATTATCAGGCTGTACATCATGACTGTATTTCCTTTTTTAATGAGTGAAATGACACCTGCTCGTTCATGCTTGTCTTTATATTGTATTATCAAGAAAAACAGTGTTATGAATTTAAGTCAATCATATACCTGTGTCCATGTATTTCCACTATTCAAATATTACCCAATAACTTTGTTCAGTTGACTTTGTGTTATATTATTGTGTGAAAAAAGAAATGCCGAAATCAAATCAAATCAAATAAAACGAAAATGTGGTTGTTATTCTGTGTGTGTGAACTTTTTTATTTATTTTTTTTTTTGGGGGGGGGGGAGGGGATGTTGGGTGAAGGGGTTAGCTGTGGTATTTTAAAGAAAAGTCGGACTTTTATCAGATTTGTCGTTCTTTTCTAAACATGCCATCTTAAAAATCTCTCATCTTTCGAAATATCTAATTGACATGTTGTTTATGATATAGGAATAAGTGCATGCGTGTGTGTTGACATCTATTTGTAGACGTATAAACCTGTAAACTCCCAACATGCGTTGAATGTGTGTGCACGCACACGTGAACACACACATTAAACACATCTACAAACATATCATAAACACATCTACAAACATATTTTATATCCTACATAATGTGCAAACATGATTTATATTCTATAATCATGCATACATACATGCATACACACATACACACACACACTTGGTTATGCTGATATATGATTTGCATCGATTTCGAACTGAAGTGCATTCTCTTCAATGTTCACGCCGCGCGTCTCCGTAGCTCCCTGAGCGCCGAAATACGCTCCGCTCAAATGTCGCCGTTTTCCTTGGTTGAGCCCCCCTCACGCCGCCCGCGCGCCCCTAGGCACCACGGCTAATGTAATGACATTCGTGTCGAGAGCGAGGAAGGAAAATGTCATGCTATACGGCGGCGCGTTCTGGGGGGTGTCCGCCACACGCGCGTTCCACTCGACCTTTCGTGCCTCTGATCTCGCCACACATACAGACCGAAGACTTATGTACATGAGTTTGTCCCGCCATGACAGTGACCAGCCGGGAGTTCTAATGTGATTAACTTTTTATCGCTCCCAACAGGAGGGGGAAAGGCGATACGCGCTAATTGGTCGCACAGGCCAACGCTTCTTCTTTTTTCTTTTTCTTTTTTTTTTTTTGAGGGGGGGGGGGGGGCGGCAAGCCGTCAGGTCGCGAATGTTACAAACATCCTGAAAAGAAAAGACATATCAACGCTTGAAGACTAATGGGTCGTACAAATACGACTGTTATGTTCATTGACGGATTTGTACTAACAAGATGCTATTCGTATGATCTTACGCATTAAAAGTTTTGAAAAAGCATAAAAGAAAGAGAGAAACAAAACAAACAGACACACAAACGACAAAACAAAACAAAACAATTTTCATTGAGGTCTTTCCCAAACTTACACTGCATGAATGCACGCGGAACAAATATCGACATTAGGAAAACAACATGATCATCATGAGTGGCATCAATCTGAAAAAAAGAAGAGACTCTTCATGGAGTACTTTGTGTTTCTTATCATTCGTGAAGACGCATCCAGGCATACAAAAAATAGCTTTATTTCAAAACAACAGGGTTATAAAGCACAAGCCTTTCTTACAATCAAACTATACGCTCACTTTATTGTTTAACGAGGGTTAGAGATATGTCATTGCAGATTTATCCTCCTTTCTTTTCAGGTCAGTTCTGAAATGTATTATAATAAGTAGATATAGTTCTGAAATATATCATGATGTATAGATATAGTTCCGAAATATAATATGATATGGTTCGGAAATATATCATAACATTACGAATATGGTCCTTTCCAGCTGCTTATGACAGTACGAGACGCACAAATTACAGCTTAACCCCCTTTCTGTCATTAGTAACTCTTCAGCATTAGATGTCGATGACATTTAAAGGTAGTGGCCCTAAGAGAGTTAAAGTGATCTGATGGGAGTCGTTCGGTTACCGAAAACGGCAGCAATTCACTACAGATGAGTTTTGCAGTCGCAGACGAGGCACCCAGTCTGCATGCCTCGTAAAGAAAGAGTAGGGTCTGCTAGATTGCATTCACTTCACGCAGACAGAAAGGCCTGCCTTGTGATTTTGGATTGGTTGCTGCAAGCTGTAATTACGGCATCTTTGTGTGTGCTGAAAGCACAATATGAATGAACAGACAAATTAATGACGTATTCAAATACTTGGTGCGAATTTAATACTGTCATCGAGAGAATTCAATTCAATTCAATTCAATTATCGTCAGATCCACCCAACAAAAGAGTCAAACACAATACAAAGCATACATTACACAGATCATATCGTTTTATCGATTTGCAAGAAATAAGTAATGCCGTGTGGATCGTACAATATAATGAAATAAAATTATATGGAATAAGCAAGAAAAGCAATGTATACTTTGCCAGGTTGACAGAAAAGTAAGTATGGAAAAGTGAATCGCTCAAAACCTAATAACATGCAATAGTTAAGCATCAGATAAAATAATGATGATTAATAACCTCCTCCCACAATGAAATACAAGAAACGTACTTTTAATTCAAACGATATAGTCGTAATGACAAACTCCAGTCTCCATACATCTACGATTCCTCTCCTCCCCCACCCCGAAAAAAGGGTAGAGATTCTTTATGAGGATTACCAACTTGAAAGTGGACCTTATCCTAATATAGTAAACTTATAGAATAACGAATGACTGATAAAAGGTTAGGGCTACTGTATGACAGTGCAATATATCAATTTAGACAATTCAATGTCTAAATTCCATTACGTGCGATGACATTGTCATCATGAGCGTCATATTATGCAGGACTCAAAGAAAAGCTTCATGTATACTCTTGATTATGACTATTGAATACCTAAAATATTTTCTGTAGCAAATACATCTCACTTTTCTATTCATAATTGTCCCTCTGTTAATACTATGATTAAAAAAATGTCTTTCTGCTCCATTTTCGTAATTATCGCTGTCAGCTTTTTTTTTTTCACGCAACCCCATGATACAACAAACAAACAAACAAAAACAAAAACAGAAACAGAAACAAAGTCCGAAAACAAATACAAAAACCCAGATTAGTATAACTTTTACATCGACCACAAAAACTATCCATATAACTTTTTTTTATTAATGCGTGAGTAACATTCAGCGTCTCACACTATCATTTTTAACGACTGAAGGAAGTCTACACAGCCAAAATATTAATTACAAGTTACTGATATTTTGCTTAAATAATTCATAATGATAGGCATTTATGGCGTGGGTACTTAAACATCAGAGCGAAATTTCTGAGAGGTTGCTTCTGAGAGGGGAAATTATCAACGCCTATATGCATCTTGATGTTTGGCTAGTTGTTGTTTTTTTATTTCCTGAATATACAATATGTACCGAACTAAACCCCTTGATCTCTCGAGCGAATCCAATCTTCTTTCGGCGACAACACCGTCCCTGCATGTAATCCGTTCCATTCTGTACTAGCGTGCGTTTTCCCCGAGCAGTTTGAAATATTCATTCATTGGATTTCTACCATATGACTGACTTTCAAGAATGCCTCTCTCGTCCGCCCGCGTGTTTAATGGTAACATGCAAATCTTCGTTTTCTGGATTTGTTCAAGGATACTCCAGTTAGATTGAAAATATTCGGCCAAAGCGATGTTGAAGAAAAAAAAATGAAGCACGATGCAATCATTGTCATTATACTGATATGTCAGGTCTTATCATAATGCAGTTCAAGTTACTAAATTTGGATCGTTTTGTCTACGTTCTCGTACAGAACAACTTTAGACATGTAGAATAGCATATCACAATTTCTCACTGCCACATATAAATGACAGGGCATAACCCCAATTATTGAGCAGGCAGTATGATGGTAATCAACTTCTTATGATAACAGTTTTGAATTTAAGAAAGTTTGTTTGTAACTGTTGAACTTTTTTTCCATCTCTTCGTGGGACGATGTGGGACAAACAATAGCTCTCCTTTGTTACGTTCAGACAAGTTTGTTTGATTTTATTTTCTTTAACATAATTTCGCACATAGATCAAATTTCTTTTACATGACGTTACGGAAAACTTCAATATACGGATTGCAATGTACATGATTTGAAGAAATGTTAACATTAATTCATTAACAGAATTTATATGGTATTACCAAATTAGTAAGTAATTAGATAAGATAATGAATAAGGATTACATAATATCCACGACTGAAGCCCACCTCTAAGTGTAATACCAATGATCTTAATCATTGATTATCTTTATTAGCCTTATCCAATTTCGATGAACGTATTATGCACTTCCCACATAATGTCAATTTAAAGGGGAATTAACCCCAAAGTTTGAGTGAATGCAGCAATATTAGGTGAACACATCAATGAAAACTTGAGAAAAATCGGACAATCCGTCAAAAGTTATGAATGTGAAATTTGGTGATGAGACCGCTGGATCAGAAGATTACTACGGATCCTGACATCACATACTTATATGTACTACGAGATAAGGAAAATTCACAGAAAATTTCGCAAAATATAATTTCATATGAAAAGTATACACATTCCCTGGACTTATTGCTGACATAGTAACATTATGCCACTGATTTTTGAAAGAGGAATGTCTATAGTGCTCTGTCACTATATGCTAGGAAAGTTTAAAAGAAAATGTTTGACTTTCTTTATGTGGTATAGTGCAATATCATGATCCGTAAAATTCATTGTTATAACTTTTGAATGGACTTTATGATTTTCCTAAAATTTTCACTAATGTATTCTACTAATATTGCTTCATTTCCTCAATCAACATGTATTTTGGGGTTTTATTCTCCTTTAATGCAAAATGATTGGAAAGATAACACGATCTTTGATTGTATATTGAGTGGGCCACATTCCTATATAAGCTTGCCTTTTACGTGGGTCCCTCTTTTCCATTAACGCAATTATTTTGAACAATTAGTTCCGTGATATATGTATTTTTTGACAACAAACATGTGTTATTGCAAATAAAATTTCATTTGAATTGCATTGATATAGTAAGTGTCAACAACTTCCGAGATATCCGTGAACATCGGTTGTAATAGAAAGATGGCGTTTTCCCAAATGATTAATTTCTATTTCTCAAATGCTTTAAGACATCTCTGTGAGTAACTATTCACTGTTAGTTGGACACGGCTATGATGACAAGAAATGATGTTCTTCATCGTTATCTAAATGAAAAAGGCAACAACAAACGGCCAGATATCCTTCGTCCTGGTGGATATCTGAATATTTGATATTCCTTGACACACCTTGTGAAGAATGAAATGTTTATTTAAGCAATATTCCAGAACATGTGCTGTGTCTATGTGTTCAACTGAATTTTAACAGCGACTAAGTAAAATAAAAGTATAAACAATATTCTGCCAATCAACTGACCCAAACAATCAAAATTTACAATCAAAATCCGGAGAAATCCTATCACACGTATCATATGCACTATTGATGATCCCCCATAGGATTGTCGGTATATACGCCATTCCCAAATTTGGCGGGAATCTATACTGGATCAAATTCCCTCTGGCGGGCTCAGTGCTCTAAAGCCACGCACTCCACGGTTGGCTGTAGGAAATGAAACGGAGTGCATGTATACTATAGTATACTGTGGATTGATTTTGCTTGTCGCACACTATGTACTTCGCTTTGTCTACGTGGATGCGAACGGGGTTGTCCTGTTTTTGTTTTGTTTTCTATTGTTTTTCGAGGATATTGTCAAAATGCATTTCAGGCTTTCGACAAAGTACATTTTAAACGTTCAAAAACAGCTCTGACGTGACCCGATATTGTCTCCATGAACATGCATCGAGTCTAGAAGCATCTTCTTGATTGTCGTTGGCAAAGTGCATTTTCGTCGTTTTGGCGTCATTCCTCTGAATATTGCAGCAACATGAGAGCTCCTAAAGTCTTTTAGTTTCGATCTAAAAACACGCATGCAGATTTTAGTCAAATTCATATGTGGATGCGAATTAGAGGTAGCACAAAAAGGGTATATTGCAACACGCTTTTCTGAGAAATGATAATGAAATTTGAGGGATTTATGAACTGTGACCACAATGTTAAACTTTTCTTTAATGTTGTATTGTACGTGTACTTTCGTCCCTTGCAGACACTTTGTACCAATGCGTGTCAAAAACAAACTAGAAACAACAGAAGCAAAAATTGAGGCACTAATTAACAAAGCCACCAATTTCGTCTCAAATGAGGACAATCCACTGATATCACTTTATATGTCTCCTCTTCACGCTCCAGTTGGCGTATTCTCTATACGAACATCTTAATTCACTTACCACAAATCACGAATGTCATACGCACCCCAGTGTCTCCATGATATATAAAACTGCTGTCCTGACGCGGCTCCTGTGCCTTCAGGTGAAGCCCATAATCTTTCAAGACGATAAAAGGTGCACACTCATGCAAAAGAAGTGGAACGACATTTTTTTTTTCTTCTATCTCTCCCCCTCCCCCTACCCCTCCCCCCTCCCTCCATCGGCAATGAAATTTGTGTCTCATCGGCAGAGTAACAAGGACAGAGCAATGTAGCGTAAGATATCACTACCGAGGGCAAAATTGTCAAAATTTGCTTTTCAGCAAGACAGATTTGCAAATCAAATCGGATTGCGCTCAAAGGCATTGGATGATTATAGCCGTTGAGCTGCCGACGTTGACGTATACAACATAAAGACATCTCTCTCTCTCTCTCTCTCTCTCTCTCTCTCTCTCACTATCTCTCCCTTCTCTCTCCAAGAATTAATATTCGGCCGTAGCGAAAGTCCTCGCTTACGGAATTGCGCTCAAAGCACCGACCACCAATAACCAAGTTTGCACATCTAAAGTACAAATTCACAAAATTTGGTCTGTCTGTTTTTTCTCAATATTTTACACATCTTGTTTGTAGAAATGCATACATTAGTTGGTATATATATATATATATATGTGTGTGTGTGTGTATGTGTGTGTATGTGTGTATGTGTGTGTGTGTGTGTGTGTGTGCGTGTTTGTGTGTACGCGATGGTGATAAAGACACTGCAACCTGTGTAGACGTCAATTTAAAATCCAAGTCTGTTAGCACTTGTGCATAATGAACTACACCAGACACGAACTGTATAAGGGGTCTATAAAATAATCATGTTAAACAGCTTTAAGCCTGCTGATTCGCCTTTCTTCTATAGCAGAAAAGTTACACTTTTCGTGAAATAGACGATAAGGCGATATTGAGAACATACCGCAGTTTTCAAACGCATTGACGACGTATTCTATTATCATGTATTATATATTGGTACGGACAGTTTAATGATCTCATACTAAAACTATATAGACAAACACATCAGCTATTAACACTGTCTGCTCTCATTGGAGTGTGCCATTGGTCTATTGGCGGAGCGAACTCTTTGTAACTCTGTCACTATCATCGTCCACCAGTCCGTATGCAAAGTCACTATAGCATGTGGAAATTTTGGTGCCGAGAGAGTTAATGCCCGCGAAGAGTTCCTCTATCTCTTGACGCATGAAGCAGAGACTCGGTCTCATGGGATGCATTTCGTTCATGGGATTGTGGGCGATTTACTGTGACCTTTTCTAGTCGTAAACAGAAGACAGCATTACATCTCTGGTTGCATCACAGGAAAGCAGAAAAAAAATCTCAGCGAGATTGTAGAAAAAGCAAAACCATGGTTCATGAAACAGAAAATGCGAGATGGCGATTATTGTGGATGACGTATGTGTCATGCATAATTAAGTCCTGTCGATATCGACATTTTAAAATGACAAGATAGACTTTGGGTTCTTTACATATTACTTACTACAAACAGCATTCTTTGACCCCGGTTAAACACACGCTATCGCCATTCAATAATAATTTTGAACGATTCGGACTAACGGAGATCTTCAGTGTGATAATCACACATCTGCAGAATTTTTGACCTTCAACTGCAAGATTCCGACAATTTTCTTGAACAGAAAGCATTTGAAGGACTAACACGATAAAATACTTACCGCAAGTATCAAAGCTTGTTAGGTGTACCGTCTCGATTGTACGTCGATTACGACAAAAATGCTGAATATTACGTACAAAACTCTCCCACATGAAGAAGAGAAAGGGAAAAGAATCCTTCATTCAGGGTCTGCTCAGCAAATGTGGCTCCTCTGGGGGTGTTTCTCCTCCTATAGGAACATGTGATGGCAAACACAAAACCCCGGCAGATGCATCCATGCCGTCTGCTTGACAAGCAGAATCCAGACTCCTTGTTTAGCCAGCCCAGTCGAGTTGACTTCAGTTTAGGGGAGCCTTCTCCACCCCTGCTACTTTTTGTTTGTGGGTGTGTTTTTTTCTCTCGCCAGAATAGAAATATCTTAGATGGTATCGCTTGAGGGTGACTCAAAGGAGGGTCTCTAATCCATAATGACCGGCCATCTGAAGGCAGAGGTCACTCAAGCTGAGACGGCGTGAGAGACACAGTGCTAAGGTAAAGGCTGCGATGATGGGGCGAGACCTCCTCCTTCTGTCGCAATCTGGGCTGCCTTTACCGTGTGTGCGATGAACACGCCGAACACCAATACCCCACAACTTGGAATTGCCAGGCGAGAAGAGATGGGGCTTTGATACAGAAAACGTGCACAGTTGGAGAGAGAGGGGGAGCGGGCGCGCACACACGATGGAAATACGTCGCACTCGCTTTGCGTGTCCCACATTTTCACGGAATGTTAAAGCTCTGGTTAATAGTTTTAGGGAACGATCAAAGGCACTATTTTCCACTCGTATTGCAGTCTCCTTTTGGTAGCCAATGTCGTTCATAATTGATCGTAAAGGAAGGTGCTGTGATGAACTTGCTATCTCCGTTTGAATATCGGAACACATCTTTTTCTGTCGTTGTTGTTAATCTTCTTGCAATGCAAAAGAAAGATAAATAAATCAACTTGAATAATTTGTTGTCCTAAACACCTGATGTTTGTGTGAGCGGATTTTTAAGTCCAAGCGGAACATGTTCCGGAATGTAATATTTGCACTCGAGTCATTATGATAACTTTCCAAGAACGTGTTAATTTCTTCTGAACGTATTGAAGAATATTGTATAAAACATATTATGACTTACGCTTTTTACTTTGCGATGATCATGCAGTAATTTCTATTTCGCGTTTTCGCTTGCACACCTGCATGGAAGCTGAAATAAGACAAGTTAAAAGTTTGTCTGAAAAGAAAGAGTACAGTTTAACAAGCACAACAGTGAACATTTGATCGGAAATCGGGCAAAAGTAGGGATTATATAAAATTGTGAAATTTGTCACAAAACAATGAGCGAAATATGAGAAGTTTATAATTTCCTTACTTTCGGTCCGAATTTGATCACATTTTTACTGTTGTGTAAAATTGTCCTTTCTATTTTCAGAATAACTTTTACCTGGTCGGGAATTTCAAAGTTGACTGACTAATACATCTTGTATTGTTTGATGATGGATCTTTGAATATGGAAAATAAAAATGAAATGAAATATTAACATGAAATAGTAACGAGAACTTGGACATCACTCAAAGCATGCAATATTCCGTGAAATACGTTTTTGTGGAAGAAAAAAAAAACTCTTCTGACTCATTGACATCGTAAATTCTAATCAGTGTCATCCATGACCCTGCCTCGAATGGCGAGCATATCACAGCAAACGATTTAGTTATAGCCTCATTTGCGTAGTAAAGTTGATATTCTCGTTCTCACTACTCAAGTCAAAATTAGATAAACGATGAATATCAACATTCGCTGTATTACGGAAGAACATCATGATGATAACTAGATGATTGCAAGATGTCTACTGCAACTGAGAACGTTCTTCTTTCTTCTCTCTTTTTTTTTGGGGGGGGGGGGGGGTTAAAATGAAAAAAAAAAGAAGAGTTATGAATAAAGCTATGTGTGATATGTATCACACGACGCGTTCCATGAACATTGTCACTCGTAATGTGGTGGTTGTTCATTTGTGTACTATGTGTGTGTGTGTATGTGTTATGTGTATGTGTGCTAAGTTTGAATGTTTGTTTGTCTGTCTGTGAGTGGTATGATAAGGCCGCTCTAATCTTTTTTTTTACCTTGTCGTTTGGTGACCACTTTCTGAACAGCGTCGAGAACCATGTGCAGCGATGCTAGACTGATAGGTGGAGGGGAAAATGGCCTATCCCTGTCGTCTTACATTCTTTCGTGAAGGAGAGAGAGAATGAGAGAGAGAGAGAGAGAGAGAGAGAGAGAGAGAGAGAGAGAGAGAGAAAGTGAGAGAGAGAGCGAGAGGGGAGATGCAAGGTTCATGTCTACTCAAGACAAATCCCATTTTGTGCGCGCATGATAACATGCTCGCTCCCAGGCTGTGGACAACTTTACGGAGGGGAGAGGATACGACGGAAAGGGGGCGTGTGAGAGTAGGAAGGGGTTCAAAATAGGATGAAGATGAGGCATAGAAGGGGCGGGTAGAGTGAGAGGTGGAAGAGGTGGTGGAGGAGGAGGAGGAGGAGGAGGAGAGAGAGAGAAGGGAAGGAAGAGGTTCATGTCTACTCAAGATAAATTTTATTTTGTACGTCCATCGCGGCAACATGCTCGCTTGCTTGTTGTGGACGTCTGAAGAAGAAAGGGGGGATGATGGGCAAGTGTTGAGGAGGGGAGGGTATATAGGTCTGGGAGAGAGAGAATGAGAGAGAGAGGGGGGGGGGGTGGGGGGAGGGAAGAGGGGTGGGAATGAAAAGATAGAGCGTCCCTGGAGTATTGTGGGCACACTACAATGGCGATCGCAAGTGAGTATGTAAAGTGCTTACATTTGCACTCGCACATAGACGAGGAACCGGGCGGCAGTGCAATGTTCCAAGTAAAGGGTTTTCGTTGTTGTTGTTGTAAACCCTTTCTCTTTTCTTCTAAATCGTTGCGAGAGGGACGCATTAACATGTTGCAGGCATGGCTAAGTGTACACGGCGAGGCATACGCTCTTCCCTCGTCCGTGGTGTAAGTAAAGGTCTGCTATAGAGTGACGACGTGCATGGTTTGTATATATTTCTTTATATTTCCTCTAGCTTGGGCGGAGCAAAAGGCCCGAAAGGTTGGTTTGGGGGAAACCGGCAAATTATGTTTTGATTTGTAAGTCTGGCTCGATGTTTACTCTGTCTGCGGCGGTGGAGCAAATCCATATCGTTGCGATTACAGGGTATAAACCAGCGTAATGAAAATGAACATACAGTGCAGCAGAAATAAGAAAAAAGCGAAACTCCCAGAGCTTTCAGGCTATTTCCGAATATGTTTGAGCAATTCTTTTGAATCTAAAGAAGATGCTATACAATATTGCTGTCCCTTGAATACGAACAAAAGAATGTTTGCATATAAATATAACATGTTTATACAACAATTTTGACAATTAACATTTCTTCAGTTACAAAGAGTATATAACACGGTCAACAAAGGTAAATTAAATCATCTTTGATAATATCGACATACACCTACAACCTGAAGTAAATAATGATGCTTGCCTAGAAATTTTGACAGGAAAGTAACATGATGTGCAGGTTATAGGCTACATGACAAGCGTCCTATAAAAGAATCATAATATCAACGCCGTTCATCCCAGAAGTGTCAATAGTATAGAACTGATCAAGCAGCATATATTATGTGCACACTTGTGGAGTCAAATCAATGCACGCTGCATGGCACGAGGAGGCAGCCTGCACTGCCGGATGAGAGGGAGAGGGAGAGAGAGGGAGAGAGAGAGAGAACGAATGGTGAGTCGGTGAAATCATTTTCTGCATGTGCCGACATGCAGATTTTACGTGGGTATGGATGGAAAATAAAGATTCGTTTATATTGTATTTCACTGCGCACATTCTTCCCCCTTTCATGTTTCTACATAATTATCATGACCATGATTCCGATTCCCTTGCGCACATACATCGTATCATATTGATCAGCACGCATTATACCTCATAATCACATGCATGACCCTAGACTAACATAAAAACACACACATTAATATATGTATTATATGTATATATATATATATATATATATATATATATATATATATATATATATATATATATATTCCATGGAAGAGCAGGTAGCCTGTACTGTTGTGTGTATATTTAATACACAATCATCATGTTATCAATGAGTCTTGAATAAGAACGGCGAATTTTGCATTTGCAAATTTGAATTACATCTCCTCAAGAGATAAAGAGATGATGAGTATTACACTGTCTGTGTGCATCTATCTTTGTGGCTTTCTGTTAACTATAGAGTTTTCATGTTTGTAAAGGCCTGTATTATATATATATATATATATATATATATATTGTATTTGTCCGGTATATCAGGTGCTTTCAGGACATTAAATGTATAGTGTAGAGGGTATACAGACAGATCATCTTTTTTAAACTTACCGCATTTTATACGGGAACCTCATCTGTCAATAAAAAAGTCCCCTGAGGTTTTCTGGGATAACAAAGGAATGAACTGATAAAGTAAATATAATAATGATAATGATAATGATGATGATGATGATAATGATAATGATAGTAATGATGATGATGATGATAATAATAATAATAATGATAATAATAATAATAATGATAACAATAAAAATTGTAATGATAACAATGAAAACTGTAATGATAATGATTATAATAACAATACAAAATAATAATGATAACAATAACAATAATAGTAATAGTGATAAAAAACATTGTTATCATACGCATCGAAATGAGCTAAAACTCACCGCTATAATTCATGCTTGCAGTTCAGTTAATGATAGTATGATACAATCGGAATGATTTTCGAAATCAAGCAGAATTATTTGTGATATATATATATATATATATATATATATATACATATATATATATTTGCGTGTGCTCATATTTGTGTGCATGTATGTGCTGTGAAGATATTCGATTTCTTTCCTCATTATGATGCGAACCGCCACATGAGCAACCGAATGAATTCCGACAGCGTCCAACACTGCGCCCTAGATTAGAGATTATTCACCGAATATATTTACACCCTGAGAAAAATTATTGTTCCCCAGTCGCCTTTCCGGGCTAGCATCATCCATCGTGCAAAGCGTGGAGCCACATCCTGTGGCCTCACACCAATGGGTGACATTGCACAAGGTGATTGTGACGCAAAACGTGTCAAAGCGTTAATATGATGATAATCCATAACCCGTTAATGACGGGTCTTTCCATACATACTGAGGGATTGAAAAGGTGTGTCCTTTTTTGATGAGTATTTTTATTTTTAAGCATATGTGTGTATTATTAAGGGAAAATGAGGCATTCGGGTTAGGTATGTGTGTTGTCCCAATTATGATGTATATGCAATTTCACAGTATAACATGCATATGGCTTCTCTTCTTTTAATACTTAAATTTTAGGCCATGTTGCCTGCCGTTCATAGTTCGACTTTGTGTATGAACAGAAAAGGGCTATTTTTGTACCAACATACACGTTGGTTTTTAAACTCACGAAGCATCTTCAGTGCAATGGTTATTCATGTAATCTTTATCAAACATTTGCCAGCAACAAATTGTGAATTAAAGCCTAGTTTTTGACGATATCACCATAGAAAAAATAATCAATTCAATGAATGCAAAACAGTGATATAGATGCCTCCTCGTAGTGTTAATTACTGTAGATAATTCTAGTCACCTTCATGCTGCGATGTAAGCAAGTTCATTTTTTGTTTAAACATGAATTCCATACACGCTTTCGCATTATTTTCGCTTTGAAACGATGTGCATGAAAACGGAGCGAAGTGACACGAAACGGGGTGCCTAACCAACTGAGAGAAAAAAAAAAAGAAAGGCCATATTTACGAATGCCCACATGAGTTGATTACGAACTGCTTTATAGTGTTCGGTGACCGAAAAAGCCTGTTACCATTCACAAACAACAACAACAACAACAACAACAACAACAACAACAACAACAACAACACAAACAAAACCACACAAACACAAACCCACCACCACCACCACCAACAACAACAAATAACAAAAAAGCAACAAAATACCCCCTAAAAAACCCCAAACTCCGAAAATATCAATTTTGATAAGAAAGAACACAAAACAAACCAACCTCAAAAATGGTAGAGCATCTTGGACATATCAGTATAACTGGAATTTAATAAGAGTGATAATTAAATATGCCACCACTCGTTTCCATTTTCATGTTTATGTATGCTCACTTATGAAGATACAAGTACATGATAATTATAGTGAAAGAATTATTCTTATTGGAAAAAGAAGAGTAATCTACACATTCGGGTATTACTCTGTGTTTGTTTGTTGTTTGTTTGTTTTTGTCTCTATGTGTCTGTTGTAGAATATGTATTTTCAATCTCTTCGGTTTTAATATCTATGAAATTTATTTGTACGACTTAATATGACTTTTTATTATAAATGCTTTTGTTATGGTGGCAGCTGCTTATAAAACTTTGTTTTTCTTGCTGTCTCCACATTCTGTTACATTTTTTATTGTCAATTTGAATTTATTTATATACCTTGTCTGAATGTTTTTTATCTGTTTTAATGAAATAAACGCGAATTGAATTGAAATGAAAGAAACCAGATTTGCTATGAGACATGCTATCCACAATGAGGTACCGCGTATACGTTTCGGGCCGGAACGATCTCTCACACTATATATATATATATATATATATATATATATATATATATATATATATATATGTATATATATATATATATATATATATATATATATATATATATATATATATAAGAAGAAAGAGTCTCAAGTACGCCATGGATCCAACGAGAAATTTTTTTTTTTCCATGGCGTACTTGAGACTCTTTCTTCTTATATACATACATATATATACATATATATATATATATATATATATATATATATATATGTGTGTGTGTGTGTGTGTGTGTGTGTGTATGTGTGAATGTGTGACTGTATCAATTCATGATTTATATAGATAGGGAATGAATACTGCTGTGAAGGTGAAGGGGAAAAAATTATGTAGGCAAAGCAAACGAGAGAGCTAAACTTAATGTAAACACTTGAATCGAAGGACATAGCAGGTACAGGTAGCCATTTTAAATTATTTTCCCCTCTCCGTTCCTCCATTACATTGCCCCATTCCAGGCGTTAAATCGTCATTTATTGCTGCTATATTATGGCGCAATTAAAGGCATAATTCCCCATTTGCAAAAGAAACAAGAACTCAGCATTAGTGCTTTAAAATAGTTCTAAAATGTGAGCTGGGGATAGAAACAACCACTGTAAAAAACTGAATCCATTTAATCGATGTTAAGTATTGTTAAATACACAAAATGTGACCAATAGTTATAACAAAAATGTTTCCAGACTAAACCATCTACAGTTACGGGTGAATGAGAATAATGTTGATATCTCCTTTATTGCAGAAACTTTTATATAGTAGGATGTCTTGTAATACAACAGACCTACACATATGATTCAAATGTGATATCTTGAGCATTTTTAAATCACAGCTCTCAAAGGTAAACAGGACCTTTAATGTTTCTCTGGATACGGAAACGATGTTTTATTATTAACCTCTGCCATACACGTAGTCTTGACGTAACCTCTTGCATATCAATACGTGATATATACTAGTTTATATTTTTAATAGAGGGTCTTAACTCACAACACCATTTCTTTCTTTTTATCCATAATCATGATTATTATTTACAAACTGTTCCGAGAACACTGCTGTGCAAGTTGGAAAGAAAAAGCATTGCTATTTTCTCATCAGTCTATAATGCCCTTTTCAATGTTCAGCTTGCTTGCTATGGTGAACGCATCCATAATGGTGATGACTATCATACTAAGTAACCCCCTTTTTTCCGCCTCACTTCGTGAAATCACTTGCCACAGATCATCGTGCCTGATGTCCCCGTCTTATCAACTAATCTACGTGAGCGGCATTTTAATTGCGGCCAAAGTGCACGAAAACACGAAAAAATTTATCAAGATTGTATGCTTGCTCGCAGTGATGCGAGGGGTAATAATACCGTTCTATGCCACAATGTTATGTCGCGTTATATGTTGTCCAATCTCCAGGCTCTTAAGTACATGCGTCATGCGCCTTCACAATAAACATGCATGCACACGGACGCAGTTCACATAATAGTATATACGGGTCCTACTAATTGACGCAAACTAATGCAAACTAATACAAACTAATGCAAACTAATGCAAACTAATGCAAACTGACGCAAACTAATACAAACTCAATGCAAACTCAATGCAAACTACTAATCAATGCAAACTAATGCAAAATACTAATTAATGCAAACTAATACAAACCATTAGCGGTGAAAATTAGGGTGAATTACAGTACCTGGACCTGGCTCTTCCGAGGCCACTCTCACGTTTACAGTCCTCTCGAAACAAAAACTAGTATCGATCAAGTAAATCCATTCTATCGAAGAATGACTAACGCAACTGCTCAACAGTCAACACTAACTTGAAAAAAAAAAAAACATTTTATGAAAATATCATTAAATTCATATTTCTTGACCAAATAGATATCGTTTTGAATATATTTCGCTTTCAAAATTCAGAAAATGTAAAGCAGAATGATGCCCAGAAATACAGATATTAATGATCGATCATAAATGCCGAAATACTAATTGATGCAAACTCGACGCAAACTCCAAAACACAACGCTATCCTATGCGAAAACAACCTATATCGATTACAAATATCGGGAAATGACACCCCGAAATACTAATTAATGCAAACATCAACGCAAACTCCAAGACATTACGCTATTCTATGCGAAAACAACCTATATCGATTACAAATATCGGGAAATGACACCCCGAAATACTAATTAATGCAAACTCAACGCAAACTCAAAAACACAACGCTATCCTATGCGAAAACCACCTATATCGATTACAAATATCGGGAAATGACACCCCGAAATACTAATTAATGCAAACATCAACGCAAACTCCAAGACATAACGCTATTCTATGCGAAAACAACCTATATCGATTACAAATATCGGGAAATGACACCCCGAAATACTAATTAATGCAAACTCAACGCAAACTCAAAAACACAACGCTATCCTATGTGAAAACCTCCTATATCGATTACAAATATCGGAAAATGACATCCCGAAACTAAAACTCCAAGTCACAATGTTTTCGAATGTGAAAACAATGTAAATTGATCATGAATATCGGAAATTGACACATTGAAACACTATAGTAATGCAAACTCCAAAACAAAAAGTTTTCCTACGTGAAAACTACCTAAATTAATTACAAATATCGGAAAATAACACCTTGACATAAAAAGAAAAAAAATTGTCTCACAGTATTCTATCACATTCCTGTATCAAATTTCACTTTTGCAGAAGCGCAAATTTATTTAACACCAGATTGAATTGCAGTTTCAAGCAAAAGTGGGGGTAGTGATGTAGAAGAATTTTCATTCTCTATTTTAGAACTCTCGAATTATCAAGCAGGAGCTTTATTTTGATAAATACTCCCAACACTTTAAAATAATTCTCAGATAATTTTTTATAAAAATATCGTTGTGTTAATCCCCAATTGCCAATTGTTTCTGGAAGATAATATAATCACATTCCTGGAAATTAAAGATTTTGTACCCACTGCAATAAGAATGATATTGGCGATGAATTTCATTACCTTTTCATTGCAGCCTCTTCAATGAACAGCAAAAGAAATACTTAATAAGATATCACAGGAAATACCCAAAATGAAGGTGGATCAATTATCTAATTGTGAAAAGAGGGCAGTTCTTTCTAGTTTAACCAAGTTTTGCAATTGATAATGACATATGTAGGCCTACATGACTATGGTATTTTTTCGACCTTCTCTTAGTTACTTGTTTATGTCTTTTTACAGGCCGTGCTTTCTATATATTGAGTAATCTGCTGAACTTGTCTTCCCACTCTCCCCTCTTTCTCTTCCTTTCTCTTCTTCCTTCATTCTTTGTTCACTTATTGTCTGAATATATTTCTGTACTTTTTCTAACGTTTTTTAATCTTTTTTGTTGTTTTTATCAATGATATGTCAATCGTATTTCTTTTATTGTTAATATGTCTAAGGAATTTGTCATCAGCTTTGTGTCCTTCTCACTGTTCCCTATTACTCTTTATTAATCCTCTCTCTCTCTCTCTCATCTCTCGGTCTTCATATTTTCCTTCCTGTTTTGTTCACTATTATCAAACCGTGTATTTCTGTACATTCTTCTTAGTTTTTATTTTCATCAATCGCACTTCACTCCTATTTACCTTATCATAGTTGTTTTGTGTAAACTTAAAGTTACTTGCAACTCTGTTTGGATTATTGAAGTAATAACGTGAAATATGACTTTTAATTGGACCCCGATAGCCAGAATATGGGTTGTTGAGTAAAATGAACTTTGAACTTTAGACTCAGTAATATCACAGTCCTGCAAACACGTCGTGAAAGGAAGGTTTCGATCGATTAACCCTATAAAACCCGGGGGGGGGGGGGGCACAATCCAATTTCAACCAAATTTTGTGACTTTCCCTAAAATCTTATTCCAAACATTTCGATATATAATTTAGCTATATCTGATATTGCTGGTTGCCATGGCAACCATAAATGACAACCATATCAGTCAGATTTTGCGTATTTTTCTGTTCAAATTCCAATTAACAACATATTGTGTATGAAATGTGCGTTTCTTGGCTGAAATTTGCTGAAGAAGCAAAATGTGAAGTAATTATGGCCCTGAAATTAGGTAAAAGAAGTCAGGTATATTTGGAGGATTATGCTGGCCCATGTCCTTACGGGGATATTGGATTTCCATGGAAGTGAAATAAGTATTTGCGGCTATTTAGTCTATATATTCAATACTCACCTACTGAATTATTCTCCATAGTATATATTTTGACGTTCGAAGTGTCTTCTTAATACCCTGTCATACACTGTAACAAAACTGGAATCATATTGACGGAATAGAGTATAAAAGTCTACATGACTTGAACAAAAAAAAAAGAGAAAATACAAACAGCTGGACTCCTTTACATGTACATATTTTGAGAAAGTGAAAATAGTTACTCTGTTAAAAAGATCATTGCGCTAGTATCCTTCTTTTTCCAAATTCCTGCCCAGACTCTTTAAAAAAAAAAAAAAAAAAAAACGGATTACTTTATTCTAAGTTACTTTTATTCTCTGTGGCAACTTTATTTCCACTTTTCATCACAGGGATACTTTTGTTGAAATTATGTTATATAAAAATGGACATTTTCCAGGAAAATTTTACCCCTAAATAATTTCGTAACACTTTGTTAAGGCAAAGGTCGGGAACCCGAAGTACTAATTACTGAAAACCACAAAACACAATGTTATCTGAAAGGAAAATGACATGAAGCTCGCCTATAGCACCTCCTTGATGGAGCGATATGAAACAAAACAAGTTTCCAGGAAGATAAATGTTTTAGTATGAAATAAAATTCCTTAATATACTCTTCATGCTACCCTTTATAATCTTATGTTACTATTCTGTATATCACTATAGTCTTTCTACGTCACAGTTTACGAGGCATGCGATTCGCTTTCATATCGATCTCATGTCTTTTTTATGTTCCCTTAGTTCTTTCATTTGATATACAGTATGAAATATTTGGCATATCCCATTATCTACCGTGAGTAATGTCAACGAAGCTTTGAATTTGATTAATAGTTCGATTCGGAACTGGCAGACTGCATTAGATTCTTGACTACGTCTGGTCAAATTTCGAAATAAATTGTGTAAGTATTTGAATTATGTCTACCATTATCCTCCAGTATTTGGCACTGAAAATAAGCCAGGGCCACCGACTCTTTAATGATACCGCCATAACTGACCCCCTCCATTTCCTGAATCATTGAGCAAACAATGATGACCCTGATGACTCAGTCAGGATGCATCTATGGGCATACACAGCGATGATCAGGGGCGTCGATCCTACGGGGGGGGGGGGGGGGGGGGGGGGAGGGGAGGGGAGGGTGTGCAAAGGGCCATTTGCCGTGCCCTCATGGAAATGTTGGGGGTAAACAACCAAACAATTCCCGAGATGAGGAAAAAAAATACATCTCGAACTTTCTTGATTGGAAATTGTCCAAAATGAATACCGCCAAAAATTCTTATGCACCAGATCATTGAATTGCAATCATAGACATACAAAAGATTCCCCACTGGGTCTCTTTCGACAGACTTTGTACACTTTTGAGATTGATGTATTTCCTGATGTTTTATTAAAAGTGTGCAGCAGATATTTCACTTACAAAAGTTTCCTCATAATAATGCAGAGGCGTCGATGGGGGGGGGGGGGGGAGGGGATGGTTCCCTCCCATAAAAGTATTGGGGGCAAACATATTATTTTGCTCCTCCTCGTTATTCCGGAGATGTGGAAATTTTTTCTCTCTTTTTTTTAAAATAGAAAACTGTCTAAATATATTACCCCAAGATGGCAGAATTTCAATTTTGAAAATACAAAACCTCCCTCGCGTGAGAGGGGAGCAGTCCTACCCCCTTCCATACCCTCCTCATTCTGACCTTTGTACTTAATACACTTTTAGATTTCCAAATATTTCATCTAAAGTGTGCACCATGCAGGTCTTTCATTCGGTCAAAAAAATTCAAACGTTTCTTCTGGTGGGTGGGAGGAGATAAACTATCCGGGGTTCTCCCTCGTATGCAGGGGTGTCGATCCTAGTAGGGCTATACAGGGAGCAAACATGTCATTTTGTCCCCAATATTTCCCGAAATGAGGAAGACTTTCCTGCTTTTTGATTGAAACCTGTCCAAATATTTGACCCATATTATGCACCTGGTCCTCAAATTTCAATATTGTCAAAATGCGAAATTTTCCTTGCGTCGGAGGGTGATACCCCTTTCCACATACTTCCCCATTTCGTCGCCTATTATATACTTAATACACTTCGGAAAGTTGGGCAAATGCAGAATATTTCATCACAAAGTGTGTATCAAATCTGTCACTTCAATTCTAATAAACTCAAATGTTCCCTCATCCTCTTTAAATTTACCCTTTCCTCACTCGGGTCCTATCCTTAGAATTAGATCTGGCATACTTTGGTGATTGACAATTTTCCGAACATGGCGCAAAAGTGTGCATCAGATCGTTCTATTTCAATTGTAAAAATGCAAAAAGTCCGTCGTGTGCAAGGGGACTATCCTCTCCCACATAGTCACCTCCCCCCGTCAACTTCCATTATATTTGGTACTGAGATACCGCGATTTAGTCATTCATAATATATGTGAATATTTATTTTTCTTAGTTTTTTTGACAGGAAAATAATCCAAAAATTTCACCAAAAGTGAGCACCAGATCTCCGAATTTCAGATCTGAAAAAGCATATCTTCCTCGTGTGGGAGTGGGCACAGTCACTCCCCCCCCCCCCCATTCTTCTAATTCTAGTTTATATTTTACTATAGAATACTTACGCTTTTCACAAAAACAAAACTCGAATATCTCACCAAAAGTGTGCACCATATCTCTGAATTCCAGGCCTCCCTTGCGTGAGAAAGGACCTATCCCCCTTCACAGCACATTTTCGTGAATACAATTTAATGTTTCTTACTTTTGTGACAGAAGCAATATTTCACATACACACACACACACACACACACATACACACAAAATGTGTGCACCTAGATCTCTGAAGTAAAGGTCTGATATTGCAAAATCTCCCTCATGTTGGAGGGGGTAACTCCCTCCCTTATAGGGGCGTCGATCCTGGGGGCGCAGGGGGTAGTTACTCCCCCCCCCCCCCCCCCCCCATAAAACATTGGAGGGGCAAACATATTATTTTGTCAAATAATCAACCAACACTTGTTGTGACATTGAATGATACATACAAAAGATTAGTCCAAATTGAAATAACACATGTTCTTAAATCATCTGTCGTCAAACACAAAGACATACCTTAGCTTATTTTTTTTTTTGGCAGACACACACACACACACACACACACACTCACACATCCATCTTAAGTGTACGGAGAAATAGAGATGAGAAAAAGAAAGGTAGTGGAAGAAAGGAAGTCTAGTCAGTCATGGATACCTTCTGTCTAAATACACTCTCTTTATAGAACTTTACACCTAGAAAATGTAGTGGTAGATTTAAGGTCACCATCAATAGAATTACATTTCTTGACACCTGTAAAATATATAGATTGCAATCCGCTTAGAGTTGAATAAGTCAAAGGTTTACGAAAATTATAGAGTTCCCGAATTGGATATGAATGGAGTGAGGAATTCATCGGGAACATGTATAAACATACATAAACAACAAAACATTCAGTTTGACCGGATCAAAAATTGGAAGCATCCGAAATTGCACAAAGAGTGGTGAACTTGTTAATATAATGACTATTGCTTATTATACGTAAAGCTCGTTTTTTAAGCATACTCTCTAAAAGAAATAGAGTGAAAATTTTACAAAAAAGAGTGAATTTCGAGTGAAATTGGAGTGAATTTTGAGTGAAAATGCTCATTTTCACTCATTTTGGAGTGACGTCAGGGATCACTCGAAGATTTTGGAGTGATCCCTGACGTCACTCCAAAATGAGTGAAAATGAACATTTTCACTCAAAATTCACTCAAATTTCACTCGAAATTCACTCTTTTTTGTATTCACTCTTTTAAGAGTGAATATTTTCCCTCGATTTTTTTAGAGAGTACTATAATCTGTGAATGTGTACCCTGTTTGTGTTCCCCCAATTCATTGCAATAATCAAGACGAGGTAAAATTATTGCATTATAAATTTTTACCAAGATATTAGAAAGTAATACACTTTGGCAGTTTGAAAAAAAAAGACTTAAAACTCTATCACGTCTGATTCTGCAGAAGAATATGATTGAATATTCCTTCTTGATTTAGGAGGTTTGGGTCCCCTAGGGACCCAAAAGGGAGCATGGTGCCAATTTGAACACATTGAGATTCTATCCCCTGGGAATGCTACTTGCCAAGTTTAGTGGATATCCAATATGTTATTATCAAGGACAACATGAAAATGTTAAAAGTTTAAGCACGGCGAACGCCGGATGAAGAGCGATAGCAATAGCTCACTTACTTGAGCCTTCGGCTCAGATGAGCTAAAATGCAAAAGCTCCCTCGTATACGGGGGCCTCAATCTTAGAGGGTGTGGAGGGGGGGGGGCAAACATATCATTTTGTTCCCCTAATGATTCCCGCAATGGGGACAATTTCTTGCTTTTGATAGAAAACTGTCCAAATATTTCATCAAAGTGTGCACCAGATCGCTGAATTTCAATTCTGAAAATGCAAAATCTCTCTCGCCTGGTAGGGGGATACCCATCCAAAAATGTTTCATCTAAATCGGGGTTCCCACTATTGTATGATCCGTTGCGAACGACACGATTGGACATTCGTAACTGATCGTGGAAGTTTTGTTGAACTCGTCTGAAATTCACGTTTGCATACGAGGTTATGCCAGTCAATACGTGTTGGTTCGCTTGGATGCGACATGGTCACGATCGGTCTATTTCAAGCAATACGATCTGTCACGATCTGGTGTCCCTTTCAAATACGACCAGATAGGATTGTCCCGATTGAGTCTACGATTGGTTTTGATCTTACATGATCATTACTATCAGGATCCCCGATCTGGTGCGTGCAGCTACGTTCTGATAAGTTCCAATACCAAGAGTCCTATGAAGGTGATTAATGAAGTTCTCATGCAGAGTTAATGATAAATCAGAACAAGTGAAGGAAATATCTCAGCATGGTATCTTGATCCAAAATCCGGTACATGTTGATTATGCGTTTTATGATTTTTTTTGTTTGTTGTTGATTTAGGCCCCAGTCTTGCTAGTAATGTACCAGTAACATCAGATAAAGAATTTCATTATTTTCTAATTGATCCTAATCCTCAATCTGCATGTGTTTTTTATTCCCATCCAAGAATACGAGGTGAGGGACGTAGTTCACAAGTTAAAAACAAAAAAGAGTGCTGGAAATGATGGCATTACGAATTTTTTATTGAAAAATACTATATCCACAATATTGTCTCCTTTAACATAATCATATATTAAATTTGTCCCTTGTTACTGGCGTAGTACCCGGTCAAATGAAAATTGCTAAAGTTGTTCCGGTTTATAAAAAAGGTAATAAAGAAGAAGTAAGTAATTGTCGTCCAATTTCTCATTTGACCGCGATTTCCAAGATTCTCGAACATTTGATATATTCTCTTGTTATTAAGTTCTTAAACGAATGTAATACTTTTTGTGATTCTCAATTTGGATTTAGAACAAAAAACCACACTCTACTACTCACGCTGTGCTTGCTTTTATCGATAAAATAGCCCACGCTATTGACGACTCATCACATACAGCTGGTATATTCCCGGACCTGTCCAAGGCCTTTGACACTATCAATCACGATAGTTTGTTATATGAACTCTCGCATTATGGGATACGTGGAAAGGCCTTGGACTGGTTCAGGAGCTACCTAACCAACAGGAAACATTTTGTCAATATCAACGGCTCTATAGTTCAAGTTTAAAAACACTATCTTGCGGGGTCCCTCAAGGATCCCTCTTAAGCCCACTTTTGTTTATTCTTTCTATAAATGATTTTAAAAAAAATCATCTAATGTTTTATCTTTTCTTCTTTTTGCCGATGATTCAAATACCTTTTTTTCACATCGAAACCCTAAAGCCCATTTAGATGCAGTGATCAGAGAATAACGTCGGTTCAAATGTGGATTCAAGCAAACAAATTGTCTCTCAATGTAAACAAAACCGTTTGTATATATGTTATTTAGTAATTCTGTTACCCACTTGCCTGAGGATATAAAAATGAATAATGATTGTTTGATTCAAGTTGAATCGTTTAAATTTTTAGGTCTATGTATTGACCATGAATGAATATGGAAATATCACATAGATTATTTATCGAAGATGCTCTCAAGAAATACTGGGATTTTAAATAAGCTAAAACATTTTTCCCAAGTATATTGTGAAAAACTTGTATTTAACGCTTATTTCACCCTATCTAAGTTACGATATACTTGCCTGGGGAAACTGTGCAAAATCACACATTGATAACATTTTCAAAATACAAAAACGGGCTATTCGTTCAATCAATCTAGCCGATTTTTATTGCCACACGAATTATTTCTTCTTTGAAAACAGACTCCTTATGGTTGCTGCTTGCTTGCCTGACGTATTTACCATGGGCGTATGGGGGATGGGGGATATATCCCCCCCCCCCCCCCCCGATGGAGGTGGGAGATGGCCTGTACAATTACCACCACCCCCCCCCCCCCCCCCTGAAATTTGGAAAATAGAATGGAGGAAGCAGAAATGTGATTGTATCAATTTTGGTATATTGCATGCCGTTCTTACGGGGTCATCCCACTAGACCGACACCCATGAATCACACGGGGGCATCCCACGAGACCGACACCCACGAGTCATACGGTCCACGAGACCGACATCAATAGTAGGTCCATGAGTCATAGAGCCCACGAGTTATACGGCTCAGGAGTCATACTGCCCATGAGTTCGACACTACGCAGAAAAGGCTCATGAGACCGACACTAAGCAAACATAGCCCACGAGACCGACACTAAGCAATAAAGGCTCATGAGACTGACACTAAGCAAAGAAAGCCCACGAGACCGACAGTAGGCAAAAACGGCCCACGAATCCGACACTAAGCTAAAAAGGCTCACGAGACCGACACTAAGCAAAGAAAGCCCACGAGACCGACAGTAGGCAAAGAAGGCCCACGAGACCGACAGGATAAACAGCGCCATCTACATGTCAATCACCTGTACAGGGTGTTCCATGCACGGAAAAATAACATACTGGCGGTTGTAATTTCGTCATGCTATCAATTGAAAGATGGCGACCACCTACATAATTATGAACGACATCAAACATGTATTTCTACATACTGGGGGGGGGGGGGGTGGGCAAGTGTGTCAGGGAGTGACATTGTTACCAAGTAGAAAAATAAAATTGTGTTCTTCATGCCCCCCCCCCCCACAAAAAAAAAGAATAGAAGAATTAGTATTCTTCATCCCCCCCCCAAAAAAAAGAGACAAAAAAAAAACCCCACAAATGAATTAAAAAGAGGGCAAGAACGATGTATGGATTAATTTTAGAGCTTTGATAATGCCATCGTGCTATTTTAATAGGCTTTCCCAGTTTTTAGCTAGAAGATGGACAGGATATAATTTTTACCTATTCTCTTTTCCGATTCACTAGTTACTTATTCTATTTTAGATATTCTACGCTCCTGCTTGGAAGTTTTGCAGTAAGATCTATTTGTACTTTTCTCTGTAACTATAATGTAATGCTACTGATTAAAACGTTTTATATCGCAGGGATTCACCTCAATTTGTGGCTTGTGTTATTCTCCTGCAAACAGTACATTTTTTCGTGAAATACAATAGCTGTTTTCATGGATGCATCTAATTTTTTTCCGAATCCCTTACGCTACCTTAATAGACGATTACGTTATTTTTATTTTTAGTTAATACTAATTCAACACCCTCGCAGGTTTACTGTGGAAAGATCTGTTACACACTTTTACTGTACTTTGTTCGTTTTTTTTTTTCACAAACAAACACCCATGCAAACACAATTGAAGATCCTGATCATTTCAGGGGGAGGGGGGGGGGGGGGAGGGCAACTGATGGGGTTACACCCTGCCGGAGATGGCAACTCTTCTTTTCCATCTCTCATATCTTCCTCTGCTATTATCAGGACACCCTATACAATTTATTGGTCTGTAGGTGGCGCTGTTCATCCTGTGGGTCTCGTGGGCCTTCTTTGCTAAGTGTCGGTCTCGTGAACCTCTTTTGCGTAATGTCGGTCTCGTGAGCCTTGTATGCGTAGCGTCGGTCTCGTGGACCTTTTAAGTGTAGTGTCGGTCTCGTGGGCTTTGTTTGCTTACTGTCGGTCTCATGAGCCTTTTGTGCGTAGTGTCGGTCTCGTGAGCCGTATAACTCCTGGGCTTATTTTACTTGATGTCGAACTCGTGGGCTTTATTTACTCAGTGTCGAACTCGTGGGCTATATAACTGGTGGGCTGTATGACTTGTGAGCTGCATGACTCGTGGGCTGTATGACTTGTGAGCTGTATAACTTGTGGGCTGTATGACTCGTGGGTGTCGGTCTCGTGACGTGCACCCAATCACACAGCCCACGAGTTCGACATTGAAAACAGGTCCATGAGTCATACAGCCCATGAGTTCGACACTACGCAGGGAACAGCCCACGAGTTCGACAGATACAACATGGCGCGTAATGTGTCGGTCTCGTGGGCCTTGTTTGCTTAGTGTCGGACTCATAGGCTGTGACTTGTGGGCTGCATGACTCGCGGGCTGTATGACTCTTGTGAGCTGTATGATTTGTGGGCTGTATGACTCGTGGACGTCGGTCTCGCGACGTGCACCCGTTCTTACGCCCGCCTTCAGAGAGGTAACAGAGCTGAACAGTATTCTGTCTTGTAGGATAATGTATACATTATTTTCTCAAGCGCTCTGATTGACAAATTTCCAGATATTCCAACAAAAGTGTGCACCATATTGTTAAATTTCAGTTTGAAAACTGATAAAAGCTCCCTCGAATATAGGAGAGGTATCTTGCCACCCTCCTTTTGCTTGGTCCCCTCTACAGACTTAGTACACTTGAGGGAATGACAATTAGTAAATTTTCCACAAAAAGTGTGCTTCAGATCGCTTTATTTAAACTCTGATAACACAAAAGCTCCGTCGAGTGGGAGGGGGAATCCTCCTCCCACACCCTCTCTTTAAGCTCTACCTTACTATAGACTTTGTACATACACGCACACATGATGCACACTCGGAATAAGAGCTAAATTCCGTGATTTTAAAACTTCCCTAAAAAAAACCAATTTATTTCCTTTTTTTTGGGGGGGGGGGGCGCTGAAAAATAAGTGTTGCACCAAAATGTTGCACCAGATTGCTGAATTTTAGGTCTGAAAATGCAAAATCACCTTCGTGTGGGAGGAGAAATGTTCCTTGTCTACGCTGTTGTGTGCTTGCTTTTTCTGTTTGAATTGTTTAATATACAGCGTTCATGATAATTATTGTAGGAATTAATACAATTAGTTTATTTAAATGATAACATTTTATAGGCAAATTGTTCAATTTAATCTACATCAAAACATACTGTTAAACAAGTGGGACTGTTTCAAGTCAATAAAACACACAAACAGGCATAAAATTGCACCATTTACAACATGCATCAAAAATGCAAACAGTTCTCATCGTGGTATGGGAACACCTCCCCCCGCTCGATCCACGCACTTGAGCTCGGTGGCATTCATGACGTTCAGTGTAACAATTAATACAAGAAGTTTATTTAAAGGATACCATTTAAGGCGAATTGTTCAATAATAATCTACATCAAAATAAATCGCTACCTTCAAAATAGTGGGACTGCAGAATAGATAAAACACGCAAAAACATGCATCAAATTACACCTTTACATCATCGAAATGTGAAAAGTTCTCACCGTGAGAGGGGGACACCCCCCCCCCCTCCCACACTGAAGTTTACAAGAAAATGTTTCACAAAATGGCTACTGTTGCAGTGCACACTTGCTTTGCATGATATGTTAGGGGTACAGTCATCTTCAAAGCTGTTGATTTAGTATAAATTCGCAGAAATAATATGTAATTGTCTATAACATCAAGGAATCGTTAAGGATTCGGAAAAAAAGAACATGAATCCATGAAATCAGCCATTCTATTTCATGAAAAATGTACCGTTTTGAGGAGAATGATTTAACAAATACAAGCCACAAATCTAGGTGAATCTCTGCGATATAAAACGATTTCATCCTTTGAAATGTCATACATTATAGTTACAGAAAACAATTACAAACTGAACTCCAAGGAGGCGGGTATAAGCAGGAGGATAGGTCATTCAAGGAATACTTAAATAAAGAAGCAAGAAAGAAAAGGGCGAAAAAAACTTACATCCTGTCCACCGTCTATCTGGAAACTGGGAAGGCCTATCAAAAATAGCACAATGGCGTCTAAAATCAAACCGTACATCTTTCTTGTCCTCTATTATTTCTTCATACTTTTTTTTTTTGGGGGGGGGGGGGGTCCCATGAAGAGGACAATTTTATTTTAAAAAAAAGAGATAAATTGATAACAATTTCTCTCCCTGTAGCGTGACAGAACTGCCCTCTAAAAGCCACACGTGTAGAAATGCATAGTTATTTGATATCGTTGATATGTAGATGGTGATGTTAACTTTAATAGTTACAATCTCTCGCTCGATAGCATGACGATATTGCACCCGCCAGTATGTAATTTTCTCCTTCATGAACACGCTGTACAGGTAATTGACATGTAGATGGCGCTGTTCATCCGGTCGGTCTCGTGAGCCTTCTTTGCTTAGTGTCGGTCTCGTGGGCTTTCTTTGCCTAGTGTCGGTCTCGTGAGCCTTCTTTGCCTTATGTCGATCTCCTGAGCCTTTTGTGCGTACTGTCGGTCTCGTGAGCCTTTATTGTGTAGTGTCGGTCTCGTGGGCTTTCTTTGCTTAGTGTCGGTCTCGTGAGCCTTTTGTGCGTAGTGTCGAACTCATGGGCTGTAAGACTCGTGAGCCGTATAACTCATGGGCTGTATGACTCATGGAACTATTTTGGATGTCGGTCTCGTGGACCGTATGACTCGTGGATGTCGGTCTCTTGGGATGACCCCGATAAAACACGCCGAAACACGCACCAAATAGCACCCTTTATAATATCGAAACGCAAAAAGTTCTCATCTAGTTGGGCTGTTTGATTCAAATTCTTCCAAAAGCACCAAATTTGGCTCATAGGTCCCTTGTACCATACTCTTTCGATTTTTGATGGGCGCCAAGACTAATAACCCTTGGGGCCGCCATATTGGTGAAATCCAATATGGCCGCCATCCGGGTTAAGGGTCAACTGCAGTTACAAATTGAAAAGGTTGATTAATGTTATGAATCCCATGTGGGAGATTTTACGGGTGCACGTCACGAGACCGACACCCACGAGTCATACAGCCCACAAGTTATACAGCTCACAAGTCATACAGCCCACGAGTCATACAGCTCACAAGTCATACAGCCCACCAGTTATACAGCCCACGAGTTCGACACTGAGTAAATAAAGCCCACGAGTTCGACATCAAGTAAAATGAGCCCAGGAGTTATACGGCTCACGAGACCGACACTACGCACAAAAGGCTCATGAGACCGACAGTAAGCAAACAAAGCCCACGAGACCGACACTACACTTAAAAGGTCCACGAGACCGACGCTACGCATACAAGGCTCACAAGACCGACATTACGCAAAAGAGGTTCACGAGACCGACACTAAGCAAAGAAGGCCCACGAGACCGACAGGATGAACAGCGCCACCTATAGACCAATAAATTGTATAGGGTGTCCTGATAATACCAATATTATCCACTGATTCTTTCTCTCCCGAGGGACCCACACTCTACAAGCTCCGTCTTTTCAGTGGGTCCCTCCGTTTTTCGCTTTGTGTACGTTGATATTCCACTTTATTTCAATTTACTTCAGGCATTGCAATGTATCTTTACTGTAAGTATAATAAGGACTGCTTTACTTTGTTAAATTCACTTTGTTTGTTCTTTTATATGATTCCTATCACTGAAGAAAGAGTGATGTATGTCATGTTATTTTTTTATTGTCGAAAAACTAAATAAATTTGAATTTGAAATTTGAATTTGAATAGCATAGGAAGATATGAGAGATGAAAAGGAAGAGTTGCCATCTCCGGCAGGGTGTTACCCCATCAGTTGCCCCCCCCCCCCCCCCGAAATGATCAGGATCTTTAATTGTGCTTGCATGGGTGTGTGTTTGTGAAAAAAATTGAACAAAGTACAGTAAAAGTGTGTAACAGATCTTTCTACAATAAACCTGCGAGGGTGTCGAGTTAGTATCAATTAAAAATAAAGAATAACGTATTAATCGTCTATTAAGGTAGCGTTAGGGATTCGGAAAAAAACCAGATGCGTCCATGAAAACAGCTATTGTATTTCACGATAAAATGTACTGTTCGGAGGAGAATAACACAAGCTACAAAATTGAGGTGAATCCCTGCAACTTAAAACGTTTTAATCAGTAGAATCACATCATAGTTACAGAGAAAATTACAAATAGATCTTACTGCAAAACGTCAACGCAGGAGGGTAGAATATCTAAAATAGAATAAGTAACTAGTGAATCGGGAAAGAGAAGAGGTAACATTTATAACTTGTCCATTTTCTAGCTAAAAACTGGGAAAGCCTATTAAAAATAGCACGATGGCATTATCAATGCTCTAAAATTAATTCATACATCGTTATTGTCCTCTGTTAAATTCATTTGTGTTTTTGTCTCTTTTTTGGGGGGATGAAGAATACTAATTCTTCTATTTTTTTGGGGGGGGGGGGAGCGAGGGCATGAAGAATACAATTCAATTTTTCTACTTGATAACAAAGTCGCTCCCTGACATACTTGCCCCCCCCCCCCCCGAAGTATGTAGAAATGCATATTTGATGACGTTCATAATTATGTAGATGGTCACCATCTTTCAATTGATAGCGTTACGAAATTACACCCGCCAGTATGTTATTTTTCCGTTCATGGAACACCCTGTACAGGTGATTGACATGTAGATGGCGCTGTTTATCCTGTCGGTCTCGTGGGCCTTCTTTGCCTACTGTCGGTCTCGTGGGCATTCTTTGCTTAGTGTCGGTCTCGTGAGCCTTTTTAGCTTATTGTCGGTCTCGTGGGCCTTTTTGCCTGCTGTCGGTCTCGTGGGCTTTCTTTGTTTAGTGTCGGTCTCATGAGCCTTTATTGCTTAGTGTCGGTCTCGTGGGCTATGTTTGCTTAGTGTCGGTCTCATGAACCTTTTGTGCGTAGTGTCAAACTCATGGGCTGTATGACTCCTGAGCCGTATAACTCGTGGGCTGTATGACTCATGGACCTATTATTGATGTCGGTCTCGTGGACCGTATGACTCGTGGGTGTCGGTCTCGTGAGATGCCCCCGATTTTACGGGGTAAGAGAATGTGATTCTCAATATCATTTCTGCAATTCAAGGTTACTCTCACCTCTCAAGGTCACTTTCAAGGTCAAATAAGGGTCAAATCAGGCATTTTGTGCATTTTTCGAAATGGTGTCTGTGAGCATTAAACTGCAATTCACTGGTACCCCTATTTTGTCCCATCTGTCACCTCTTCCATACTCCTTTAATGGTCAATTAGGGCCAAGAGCGGTTCCATTCCCCTACAAATCAATTATGATTATGAAAAATAAATGAAAAATTATATTTGATACATATATATAATATTATATTGAAATCTTTGAGCACAGAACACGGGCTTCCATTGGTTTCGTTTTCTTTTCTCATTTTCTTTGGTCAAAGTTTTCACTATTTATCAATTGTTTCTGGTCAGTTTTTCCTTCCTTTGTTTCAATATATATGTATATACATGCTTAAATACGGCCGCCACCCTATTCCAAGGTGCCGAATCAGGGTGCAATGGTAAAGAGGGTAATAACACGCCTAATCTTATTTTGTCTTCGTTTTTCCGTCTGACGAGATAGCTGGATAGCCCGTATACAACTAGCTGGTCAGTTGTATGTACTTGGGGTGGACCACTTTACCGATTTATGCACCTTGAGTTTTCCGATAACGAAATGCCGATTCGGGATCTTTTCATGTGTCTGGGTTTGTGATTCTTTCACACAAGGGACTTCCACTTTTTATATCCAAGTGATGAGGTGCAAAGTGTTGTGCCTCTACCACACACACCATTGCTCAGCTAGACTTGAGATAAGTGGGATTCGAACCCGCGCCGTAACACAATTGGACCGCAAGCCATACGCTACTGACTGAGCCACCTCGTCACCTTTCATGGTCAATTACATAACTTTCCAGCTGTCAAGCGATATGATTCTCCTCCTGCTGAATTGGTGTACGCCTGCTCTCCCTTGACAAGACAGCGTCTGCTTCTTCAGTGAAGGAAGCAATGGCCGAAGCTTCCAAGGAATCGAGCTCCTCAATCCAGGTCAGACCAATATTCTAGGGGCAGTTAACTAAATTCGATCATTAGATATATATAATTCACGAAAAATTAATATTGTTAACATAAATTTATATGTATTCTTAAACCAAATATACCATGAACTTGACATCAAATAGGCACGGTCCTTTTCTAGCTTCCGTCCGTCCCGGCGTTCAGACGATCCCCCTCTTCGCGGGGAGCGCGTAGAGAAATTGTATCTTTTTTACGATCGACCGTCAAGCGTCCACACGTGTCTTGATATCCCCCGGTGAACGGGGGACAAATCACTGCTAGGCACCGTATGCGCGTACAAAATTGCATTTTGAGCATGCGCACTTAGGAGAAAAACAGCTGCATGAGCTGCGCGCTCTGTCCCCCACCAGATTTTGTTGCCGGGCTCGACAAGCTTGCCGGGGGACAGGGGAATGTCCCACCGAGCGTCCACACGATGGGATTGCCGGGGGATGTCCTGGCAAACGGGACATTCCCCTCGCAGCGGGGGATCGTCTGAACGCAGGGCGTGTTGCATACTTCTTAGCGTAGAAACCACTCTCGCGCGCAAATCCTTACCATCGAGCATCCATACCAATGTACACAGTACACTCGACTCCGTCCAGTCGATTTTAGCATTCAAACCGAAAATAACCTGTGCATGAGAGAGTCGAATTCTTCAAAGAAAATATTGTTTGTATCTCAACAATTCTGTAAGTAGTCAGATAATCGCCTTTCCTCGAAAAAAAATATGACGTGAGCCGGGAAGGGTAAACACAGGGGGTCGTAGGGATATGATTTCGCTCTACTTTGCCGTGCATGTCCAGTCGGCACTGGCAGCAGCTAGCTCAGTGGCACTGTACTGCAGTCCAACCCCGGCTGCAGGCCCACGGTAAATTAAACATAGCTAGCCACTTTCCTTACCTCTCTACGCTTTTTTCCCTCGGTTCTCTTAGAAGTCGATGCTCGAGGTGTTTCTGTTTTATAACTCATGTGAGCAAATGGTCGGGATTGCATCTGGTTTCAGGAGTTTTCTCGGTTTATAACCGAGGGCCACAGCCTGCCGGTCCACGTAAAAACATCGCTTCACAAATTGTCCACGCACAGGTAGGTCACAACACGATTTCGAGATTTTGTAGGCCCTAAGTTTCTTATGTTCGGCATCGTTGTACCGATATTTCCCAGCCATACAGCTCACCTTTCACGATACTTTTGTGGGTCTGGGACGGAAAAAAGGATTTTCCTGGGAAATTTTCTGCACGATTCAAGCAAAACTACTGATGTAAGATAGCTTGACCAGACGACGCTGAATGCGGTCGCCCCTATAGTGTACTAGCAGGCCCGTGTAGAATCGTTTCTACCTACAAATATGTACACTCTGTACGTACTATAGAACATGCATGAGCGGTGACAGGGCTGCAGCTGCGCTTGAGACTGGAAAAGTGCGAAGGGCAAACCGCGTACGGGGTGCGTACGCGTATCTACCGTAGATCTATCATCTAGTTGTACCGTCCACACGTGCGAATATAATACACAATACATACACACACACATTAAAGTCCTTTAATTGCAGTATATCATCAGAGTAGGTGAAGATTATTCAGCTGAAGGTTTTTTCTCATCTCTTTTTATTCTCTTTTTATCAAACGGAACCGTTTCTGTACTGAAAGCGCAAAAGACAAGGGAGACTGAACACCTATTGATGTTGTATGGGATACTGACCCTGAAGAAAATAATCTTTACATTTTTGCGCAGCAACACTGTCCAGTCCTCTGACAAGAGATGGTGATGGCACCACTCAAATCTCAAGTTATGATTGGAAGAGCGTAGCGTCTTCCTGAAAATTAAGATTGAAATATAAAGAACTGCCCTCATTTATCAGCGCACAAATATCCAAGAATAAATGGGACGGACAACTCATCCTGAGCACCTGATTCGAGACGGAAATATCCAACAGGAATTGTGATCTCACAACCCTTCAGCTTTCCAACAACTTACATGCGATCTACGCAAAGATATCCTCACAAAGGATGACATAATGTTTTCTGAAAGCATTTTCTGAAAACAGTGTACAATCGCACGGATGAGCATAACATTACATTTTCGGTAGTATGCTTTTTTTTAATCCCTTTGATATGAGTTACGGGTGGGTCGTCATGGTCCGTGGTATTGAAAAGATAGAGACCTTTTCAGCTCTTTCCTGTACAGCATACCTCTCTTCCAGAGCACAGCATCAGGCACTAACAGGGTGCGACATTACTTCAGACTTGCTTTGATGTGGCATGCAAAATGCCTAAGTAGTATGGGTCAGCAAACCAGAGCTCACTGACACATTAACTACTTTAATAATCGTGCTCATGTCCAGCAAGGACTGATGAGCAACAAGGTTTATGGGGCGGCCAGCGTCAACGAGGGTAGGCATCATCTCGTCATAACGTGGGAGCAGATCATCAGAAACCATGCACCTATCCGCTCAAGCGGCGCTGTATCAACATTTTGAAGATGAGTGCTGCTACAAGTGAGTTTCTACTGGAATCATGACAGCATGGGTCATGATGTGATCCCTGACTTCAGGGAGTGGAGCTGGAGGAAAGATGGCACAGGTACATGGCAATTACTAGTACTATCAGCCACTCTCCGCAATGCTTCAGTACCAAATTTCATTCTTCTGCACCACAACTGTTTCAAGGTATGCATTGGGAGGTGGAAAACATGAAAATGGAAAAAAAGATAATGAAACGAATGAATGAATGAATGAATGAATGAATGAATGAATGAAGGTGAAAATGCACAATGTAGAGCAGTTGTCAGACGAGCCATGGTCAGTAGTTTGATATTGCTGCAAACTTAAAGTGGGGGTGGGGGAGGGGATTGAGGGCCTATCTGACGGGAGGAGACATTGTCGCAATGCCAGCGTCTCGAAGAAATTATTTCCAGGGCAACGTCCAAGACGTCTTCAAACAAAGGGACAACTTATTTGCTTGGAAGTCACGGGGATGTTGGCACGGCTTTTGCAGTCGCAGGGACTTATCAGAGACGTCTTTTCTCAGCGACTTCCCCCATTCGTCGCCATTATGTTATTACGGTCTCCACAAGATGCGGGGACATCTCGAAGCTGTTGCAGACAGATTTAGTCCCCACGACATGGCCACAGTGATGGAGACTTCACATAGACGTCTCGGAGAGCTGGAAGACGGAAATAGTTTCTGCAAAAATCGAAGATGTTCGATTCTCCTGTGAATCCCGGAGATTGGGCTCGTCTCCAGATGCGTCGTATATAGAGATGTTGAGGAGAGTAGAGTTGCAACCTATAGTCTTCAGACCAACGAGATACCATTTTATAAAGTCTTGTGATATCATACCAATTTGCGTCCAAGCACTTTGGATAGAATCTTAATAGACCCTAGAATGTGTCATGAAAGTTGTACTATAGCATATCTAATCTGTACCCTGTTAATGGTGTCACTGTGGCACCTGTGAAATATGCTTGTTCCCTAAATGGCGTTACCAGGACCGTCATGTTCTCTGAACGGCATATTTAGCTGTGGAGGCACATTTCCTATATGGACGTATAGAGTCGAACTTTCTTACACAAGTTCGAAAATAGCAAATTGATGCCAACCTGATGTTCTTACAAGTATTATGATATCACACAGAAATCATCTTTTAAGGAAAACAATCTGTCTGACATAAGTTTAACTCAGATATTTCTTTTATTGTACCAGACAACAGTGAGTCTATTCTCTTTCTCTTTTTTATATCCATTCCTATGCATTCATACCGGCATATGCACCCAATCAATCGCAATATCAAACCAGGGAGCGTTTTATTGTTTTATTATTGCATTTCCATCATGAAGTACAGTATGCTTGTGTCCACGATGGCGTGTGTTGTACCATAGTCTCATTTCCCCCTTTTTGTTCTTTTTCTTTCTTTCTTTCTCTTTTTCTTCTTTTTTTCTTCCTTCCTAAGTTAATTTCATGTCAGTTGACATTGGTTTCTTTGATTTTGTGTACGTATTTTTCGAGGGTCCCATACCCTACAAGCTTTGCTTTTTAGTGGGACCCTCCATTTCCATTCCAATCTTTGTATTAGGTATATGTATATACCTTAGAAAGGAAATTCTGTTGTTACTTGTGACCACTTGTACGTTTTCTTTGAAATTGTTACAAACATGTTCTGTAAATGTATTTTATATATATATTTTTTTCTGTTTATTCAATGGAAATGGAAATAAAATTGAATTGAATTGAATTGAATTGAATAAAAACTCTCTTAAACATGACAGTTTTTTTTTCTTTTTTCATCCAGATTAGGAGTGATCTTCATAATTATTATGCCATTGAATTTAAAACTGAATTATGAATATCTACTGTGATTGAGGATCCCTGAACTGCAACAGAGAAATAAAAACACTTCTCTTTTTGGTGGCAACGTCAAGGACGCTGGTAATATAGAGAGCAGCCCCCCCCCCCCCTTATTGCTAAACTATTAATATATTAGGTAGCAATAGGATCCTATTTCTTATATATGTATGTTTTTATTGCATTCCTTGCAGATGAAGATGAAAATAATAATCCAATAATCAAATCTTGAAAACTTTTTGAAAGGGCATTACCCATAATTCAAACTAGCTCTTTTGGCTGTCATTAAAGCAAATGCAAATATATTGAATTCCGCAAATATGACCAGTCGGTGAGGACATTTCTTCTTAGCGCCTGTAATGTAAAAATGATTAATGGAATGACTGTGACGTGAACTATGATATTTCATAGCTTTGGACAGACCCTCACTAAAAAGCTTGTGCAGCCATATTATAACAGGCCATAATCGAAATGATGCAGAAAAAAAAATTACCGTAAGTAATCATTAAAAATGAAATTGAAGGGTTACTATGAAAGTCTTCAAATTTAATTGTGAAATAAGGATCTGAGTAAGATCCCTTAAACCTAATTACTCTCAGAAAGGGATCTAATTATAATTCATGAGTGTATACCTAGTGATTGAAATCTTAACACGAAAGCAGATATATTGATGTTACTCGTGAGAAAGCCCACCTCTCCCTCTCTCACAGCCCTCAACAACTGCAATTCTATTAACAGGGCTGGCATTCCTCCTATATTGACTATAGGCAAGCCATTTTCTAAATTACCTATTGTGAATATAATGGTTTGACCCCAAATGACCTTTAGGGAGACGTGGTAAGGAAAAGTTGACATCAGACCATAAAAATAACTTCAGAATCTAATTCCTTGACCTATAAAACCTCTAGAGCTGACTTTTCAAATTATTGTAACACTTTAAAGGCTTGTAATTGTTATACTGGGCTTTAAACGTAGGTGGCAGCCATATTGGATTTTGCAAATATGTCGCCCTGGAGGGCGCCTTTCACAAGAAATACGCCTTCTTTTTTTTCAGCCGTCGACAACTGCAATTCTATTACTAAGGCTGGCATTCCTGGAATACTGACCACGGGCAAGCCATTTTTTTTCAATAAACTGTTATGAATACAATGGCTTGACCCCTATATGACCTTAAGGTGACCTTATAAGGAAAAATTTACTTCAGACCATGAAAACAACTTCAGATTCGAATTCCTTGACCCAGAAAACCTCTTAACCTGACTTTTCAAATGATTTTAACCCTTCTATGTTTTTAAATGCAAGTGACCTTTAAACCTATATGGCGGCCATATTGGATTTTGCCAATATGGCCGCCCCAGAGGGCGCCCTTCTTGGCGCCCATCAAAAATCTAAATAGTATGGTTTGGGCTACATGTGTGCCAAATTTTGGTGCTTTTGGAAAAATTTGAACCAAAAATCCCTTGCGCCCCCCACTAATCGTGGGACGCACAAGAACATGCATCATGTTATTGCACAATGCTCTCACCATGGCAGGGGGAATCCCCCCCCCCCCCCCCCGCTCGCTCCGCTCGTTCGAGCTCGGTCGCGTTCATGATATTCGGTGTAATAATAAATACAAGATGTCCATTTAAATGATACCATTTTATTGCCAAATTGTTTAATAAAAATCAACATCAAAATATATTACTACCTTAAACAAGTGGGACTGTTTCAATTCGACAAAACGTGCAAAAACATGCATGAAATTGCACCATGTACAACATCAAAATGAAAGGTTCGCGCCATGGTAGGGGGAATCCCCCCTCCCGCACCATCCCCCCCCCCCCCCCCTCGCTTGCTCCGCTCGCTCGGGTTCGGTCGCTTCGCTCCCTCGCATCTAACCCCCCCCCCCCCCCCCACCCTCCCGCCAGGATCAAATCCTGGCTTCACCGGCCAGGCCCAACTATTTAGTAGGCCTACAGAGTGATGTCGCACAGGCGGAGCAAGAGCTGAGATATCACGGTTAAGTCATTCAATGATCTATAAATGTTTCTTTATCGTATTTGTTTTTTGATAGGAAAAATCCAAAATTTCACCAAAAGTTTGCACCAGATTGCCGAATTTCAAGTCTGAAAATGCAAAATTTTCCTCGTGTCGGAGGGGGGTATCCCCCTCCCACACACTCCCCCCGCTCCGTTGCTCGGCTCCCTTGGACAGATATTCCAACTCCAAGTTGCTGCCTCACCCAGGATCATTAAAATGGAACGATGCCCCTGGAGATGATGGCTTTATTGACTTCAATCAAGAAAATTGAAAAATACAATAGCTACGTGAAAATATCTACTGCATTATTACATACAAAGAAATGGAGATCCATCTTACCATTCTATTGATTTTATTTGGGCATTATTCAGGGCGAAGCTACGTTTTTGAAAAGGGGGGGGGGATGTCAAAATCGCCTGTCAGTCAAGAAGAAATGAAATCAAAAGACAAATAGAAACAGCAACAAAATAGTCTTACTACTTTTAAGGTCTGATTTTCCGCCGAAAGTCGGCTGACAAGCAATAAAAAAGCAAACATACTGCATGAACAAAAAGTCGTCACACTTTTGCTGCCACTTAATTCCCTCCAACTTTATATTTCATGCAAAAGAGTGGGGGATGCAAACATTTGTTCCCTTTAAAGTGTGCGTGTGTGTGGGGGGGGGGGGGATGCAGCCCTCACCAAGCTTCTCCCCCCCCCCCCCCCCCCCCCCCATCCCCCACAAGGCTGCGTCGGTCCGGTTATGGCCTTGTCAATTGTATTCGTGGTGATGATGACTATCGCCGACCATCCTCCCCACTCCTCAGTACGGATTTACGTCGTTGGTATAAATCCATGTGTTTCAGAAAAAACTATGCAGTTTATGCTTACCCCACAAGACAAAGAGACTAATTTCACCTTCCACGTACTCGCACACTCCTTAGTCAAAAACACTGTATTGTTTTTACCGGACCCAAATTCTGGAATGATCTTCCCGCAGACTTAATCAAATGTTCTAATATGTTTACATTTAAACAAAAATTAAAATCAATGTTACTTAATGAATATAACTTGCCTGATTAGAATTTTTTAATATGCTATCTGCAGTATCCTCATTCAATGTATGACGCATCAACCTGTAGTGTATGATCGCCAAATGTGCACATTTGCCCTTAAGGAAGGTCACATGTTTACAATTTTTAATTGAACGTACCGAAGTGTCACCCGCACAGGTTGAACCTATGCATCCCTATGTTCTCATATTTACCTATGGAAAATTGTTTCATACATTATCCCACCTAGTGTCACATTCCATTCGCATTTGCAGTGCCCCAGTACTTCTTAATTGTTCACTTGTTATTCGCATTTCCGAATTCCATGCATTCACGCTGGTGTATTTTTCCTCCTTCTTGCATAAACATGTTTTTCCAATGTCGGCATCAACTGTCCAGGTGCATGTATGTCTCAAAGACAAACATGTTTACGTGTCTTCTACCATTTTGTGTCCAGGTCAACGGCAATATGGCTTGCCCAACATTGCTGTACATTCTGTTACATTTCCCAACGAAAATAGGATGAATTGCTTTGAGTTTTATCACAATGAATATGAGTAATGCTTTTGTAGATGTTCGGTCATTGGAAGGTGAAAGTTCTGTAACCATTACAAATAATGAGAACGGTGATAATTCTGACTTAAAATTTTTTTCAACCACAGAAACCGATGAATTAAAACTTGATTTTGATCCTAATGATATTCCACCTCACATGTTTTCTACAAGTTACTGCTTAGAAAAAGATGTCATTACATTATCCAATTCGGACCCAAATCAAATCTTTTTTTCTCATTTTAATATTAGGAGTTTAAACCAACATTTTGATCAACTTCGCTTATTCATTGATGAATTACGATTCACATTTGGTGTCATCGGCCTCAGTGAAACATGGTTACAGGAGGTGTCTCCTTCTTCATTGTTTCATATTGATAGATTCAAACTGATTACAAATAATAGACCGTGCAAGAAAGGAGGTGGAGTTGGTTTTTATGTAACAGAAAATTTAAACCATCGGTTATTAGAAGAGTTCAGTTTTATGACAGAATTTTTTGAAAGTATTTTCATTGAGATAAAAGTACCAAATAAAGGAAATGTAATTGTTGGAGAAATTTATAGGCCACCAAACTCTAATTTTACTGAATTCGGTGAATTAATCCACGGTATTTTGTCGAATAACTATTTCAAGAATAAATTATGTTTTCTTATGGGTGATTTTAATTTAAATCTTTTAAATTATGATAATCATAATTGCCAAGAGTTTCTTAATCAACTGTTGTCTAAGTCTTTTATTCCTCTCATAAGGAGACCTACAAGAATCACCGACCTCTCTTCTACTTTAATAGATAATATATTTGTTAACAAGTCATTTTCTGATATTTCATCTGGTATTGTTGTTACGGATATCTCTGATCATTTTCCTGTGTATGCACTTATTGGTAGTATCCACCCTCTTGCTGACAGTGTGCAAAAAAAATCCGGTTTTCGTGTTATGTCAGACTCGAACCTGAATAGTTTTAGAGAAAGGTTGAAACTCGTTGATTGGTCTATTGTATATAATCAAAATGACGTAAATCTATCTTTTGATATTTTTATAGATATTTTGATAACTCAGCTTAATATTGCTATCCCTTGTCGTAAATTCTCTAACTCAAATCATAAAAAAGTACCCCGGCAGCCATGGGTTACAAAATCACTTTTAAAATCAATCAATAAGAAAAATAAACTTTATCATAAATATCGCAAAGTACCCACAGTTACAAACAAGTCCAGATATACTCAGTATCGTAATATCCTCACTTCTGCATTACGGTCAGCCAAACGGATGTATTTTATGAATCAATTCGACAAATGTAAATTTGATATGAAGGGTACGTGGAGGGTGATAAACCGAGCGTTGAAACGTAATACTGATAATAACGTGCCTAGCTATATTCAAGAGGATGATGTTCGTATTGATGACCCCATAGATATAGCTGAAGTTTTTAATGATTTTTTTGTAAACATTGGGCCAAATCTGGCTGATAGAATTCCTGAAGCACAGCGAGAATTTCACTCTTTCCTGGGTAGTAGGAATATGGAATCTTTATTTTTTGTCCCAATTGTCGAAGATGAAATAATAAAGATTGTTGATAAGTTAAATAATAAAAAAAGTTCGGGATATGATGGAATCACAAACTTCTTGGTAAAAAATGTGATTCATGAAATAATCTCGCCTCTTACTTATATTTTCAATCAATCTTTGTCTGCTGGTAAAGTTCCTCAAAAAATGAAAGTAGCCAGAGTTGTTCCCATTTTTAAAAAAGGGCGAAAAGACCGTGTCAATAATTATCGCCCCATTTCTCTTTTAACTTCTTTTTCAAAGATACTCGAAAGACTTGTGTATAAACGCACCCTTAATTTTTTTCTTCAGGCAAAAATATTTACTGAATCTCAATTTGGATTTCGGAAAAAACATAGTACAACTCACGCATTACTCAAGTTTATTGATAAGATAGCTCATGCTATAGATGATGTTTCTCACACTGTCGGTGTTTTCCTTGACTTCTCCAAGGCATTTGATACAATAGACCATGACATTTTACTTTATAAGTTAAATCATTACGGAATTCGGGGAAGGGCGCTAGAATGGTTCACTGATTATTTAACGAATAGAAAACAATTTGTAAGTATTCACGGTCACGATTCCCAACCAAAACTGATTTCTTGTGGTGTTCCACAGGGTTCCTTGTTAGGCCCACTTCTTTTTATTTTATATATTAATGATATCCAGAACTCCTCTAAGATTCTCTCCTTCGTTTGCTTTGCAGATGATACAAATTTGTTCTTCTCTCATCAAAATTCTGATGCGCTTATAAACATAATAAATAAAGAACTTGTTTCTGTCCAATCTTGGATTTTTGCGAACAAATTATCCTTAAACATTGATAAAACTCACTATATGTTATTCAGTAATTCGCTACCTGTGTTACCTCTCTCTGTCAAGATAAACAACATTGATCTGTCACAGGTCAACAATACAAAATTTTTGGGTCTTCATATCGATAGTGATTTATCTTGGAGAACCCATGTTAATCATGTAAGCAGAATTATTGCTAGAAATACCGGGGTTCTTAACAAACTTAGCTATTATTTTCCAAGTAATATTCTACAGAGCATATATTCAACTTTGATATCTCCCTATCTCAACTATGGGATTCTGGCGTGGGGAAATGCTTCTAAAAACCTTATCGATTCGTTATTTCTTGTACAAAAACGAGCTGTTAGAATTGTTAACCACACTGGATATTTATCCCACACGAACGAACTTTTTGTAAGTAATAAAATTTTGAAAATTCCCGAGTTATTTTATTACAACGTCGGCCTGTTTATGTTTCAATTTTCAACTGGCCAATTACCAGACGTATTTTCCCAAATGTTTACAAGAAATTATACAGTTCATGATTATCCAACTCGTCAACGTTACGCATATCACCTTCCACGTACCCGAACAATTTTCGCGAAAAAAACCATTATGTTCGCTGGGCCCAAATATTGGAACGAACTCCCTATGGAACTTGTAAGTTGTACCACTGTAACCTCATTCAAACGAAAACTGAAGCAATATCTTCTTAGCAGCTACATTGTACGGCATGCATAGTGTATAGTTCTTGTTGCTCTTTACTGTTACCCCTTGTCTATCCCACCTTAGTCCGGCGGGATCCTAACCATGAACACTATTTTTGAACAGTCTGCCTATTGCGCTGTTCATGCACCTATTGTTCCACTCGGTTATCGAAACTCTCGCGCGTGACAGCTGTCGGTTACTATGGTCACACGGAATGCTTGGTTTTAGGACCCATGCTGGAATGTTACTCCTGAGCTTTCGGTATTGTTTACATTCACGACAAATCTCATTATCCCACCTTCTACTTATGTATTTATGACATACAGTTACGCCATTTTCTATACTCTGCAACACACCCCTTGAATCTATGCAGTTGTTGTTCACTGCTGCAACATGTGACCTTTCAGCTTTCTGTTTTTCTGTATTTTTATTTAGTGATATATATTTAATTGGATTTTTTGTTTTGTTTGTTTTAATCGGTTTCCCCAGATATAGTTGGTCTTAAAAAACATCCGTACTTTAAACTTCCCCTAATCTGATTACTCACGGGACCTGCGGCTGTACAAGCTAATGCTTTTACGCAGGCCCCATCATATTTTTTTTTTTCGCATTATGACCACAGTGTAATTCGCATGCATACAGACCTCGTGTTTATACCAAATCAAACTTCTGTACATTCTGATGAAGTCTCATCTGAATTATGTTTTGTATAAATTTCGTATTTATATACTTTATTGTGATATATGTGAGAAATATGAAAATAAATTGAAATGAAATGAAATGAAATGAAATTTACCTCTGGTTTATTATTCCATTATATAATCCCTACATCAGTATTTACATTTTGAAGTCGTTATGGACTTGATTCTAGATACTAGTATGTGCTCGTATACTTGTGTATCTATATGCTATGTTTTCACTGAGTTCTTATTCTGTGGTTTCTTGTTTTTCCTTTTTCTTTTTCTCCTCTTTTATTTCTTCTTCCCTTTGTACCTTGATATAAATATTTTAGCTTCCATATAGTTTCGTCATTATTACTGTGTGTCCTATCTCCATTGATTGCATAGCAAATTTACATTGGTAATTTTTTCCTGGAACCTGCGCTTACATACTTTGCTTTTGCGGTTCAATCATATTTCACACGTTATAGACAATTGTCTTATGTACATGCTGACACAGTTTCTATTCATGACCCGACTTATATCATATTTTGTATCTCGCTTGTTTGCATTCTTTTTGTGATGTATCTTGATGTCAAGTGAAATATGAAAATAAACGTGCTGGAACTGTTCACTGTGTCTCGAGTGTAAGACCAGTGCCGTTTCAGTTATTCAATTCAAGTATTCAATTCAATACGAATACCGCGAACCAATGCGGGCTGTTGAGATAAGATACAATATCTTTCACAATCGGGATCGGGATTGGACCCGAATGGGAATATTATAGTTCAGCTGACAATTGATTTTATTGTTTCGTTAACTTCTGCAGAGTGATTATAGGCCTACTATCCACAACCATCGATGATAGCTAAGGGTTGGCAGGTTTATAGGATGATGACAACGTGACCTGTGCAGTATTGCGAGTGACGATTACGTTATCATCAGAGAGAAAGTATCACCTAGGTCAGCCACAACTTCAGATTGGCCCTCCATTCATTCAACCTAAAGAAATTAATAGATTATTGAATCGACATGCTCGGCCTTCCCCTCCCCTTCCCCCCCCCCCCCCCAAAAAAAAAAAAAAAAAAAAAAACGCATACAGAAGATCAGGGGCCCGTTTCATAAAACTTGTCATCAGTAACAACTACTACATTTCTATGACAAATTCGCTCTCAGCCAATCAGATGCAAAGATTTCAGCAGCTTGTCACATCTATGACAACTTGTCACTAATGACACGTTTTATGATTGGGCCCCAGATCATCGCCCTCTCTTCGCCAGAAAAAAAAAAGAAAGATTAAGACAAATGCTTTCGCCTTCCTTTGAAATACATGAAGAAAATATGATGAAATGGGAGATAAAAAAAGAGGATGGAATCTTTTTGAATGCTAACATGATATACGCTCAATATAAAAAAGTTGGCCGAACTGATAGTACTGCTTATATGTTTGAATTCATAACTGCATAGTATGTATCTTATGCCTTTTTATTTTAAAATGTCGTTATCTTATGGGGTATTGAAAGTTTGGTAGGTTTGGCTTGATTTATTGTTTTATTTAACAGTATTTAACAAAACCGATATACACACTCCCCTAAAATAATCTCACTTAACGAAAAAAATAAGTTTTAAGCAAAATCAATTGACAAACTTCTATGTGGAAAATAATGACAGTGATCTTTATAGTCATGTAGGAGTAACAATGGTCACTTTTCAAAAGTCACAAAAGTTACTTTTGTGGGGTATACAACATTCTGCTTCCGGTGAATGTTTTAGTGGTGTTGTTATTTCATGATTCATTGTACCACCACTCCCTTATTCAATATCAAGAGTACAGTTTTGCAGTTTTTACTCCATCTTTAAAGTGTACATGCTTACTCAATGAAGACACAACTACTCTTTCTTATTCTAACTCGACATGGGTTGCTAGATCTTGGCTGCATTATCTGACAACAATCCTAAACTAAATGGCTTTTGCAGTTTAATGAGAGTTGACACAGCTATTTTCCTCACAAAAAAAAAAAACAAAACATGAAAAGCGTCACAGTTGATGTGAAGGGGTCGAAGTGATGGATGATGAAACAGCAACAGCGATTAATCATTATATACAATACACAACAAACAGCATACGTGACACCCCCCCCCCCCGAAAAAAATAAGACCGTAATATACTTTTAAAAAGTAACCAAATTTGCCTTTGATGTGTGCTCACTCATCCACGATTCAGGAAATCATTCTCATTTTTGTACTGACGTTAGTCAATACGTGCAGACATACCATTGCCATTTTATTTTTGCTCCTTTTTATTTTCGTTAAAAAAAATATCCCAAATTTTATTACGGGGAACTATTGTGAGTGTGTGTGTGTGTCTGTCTGTCTGTGTAATGGTAATATGATAATACTGATATTATCTCATGAAAATATCTAATTATTTATGATAGAACTTCATTTCATGAAATTATAAACAAATAGATGTTATACCTTACGAATAATGCTAATAAAATGCCTATACACAATTATACAATTTACCATTTGGAAATGATCATCTAAAGATGCAGGCTACCACCTCGCGGAATACAAAATATATACGATCTGGCAGTAAAATAAGGGCAAATGTCTATATATAAATATAAATGAATAAATGTATATATATATATATATATATGTATACATATATATATGTATATATATATATATATATATATATATATATATATATATATATATATAATGAAAACTTTGAGCAAAGAAAATGGGTTTTCGTCGGGATTCGAACCCGAGACCTCCGAATTACTAGACCGGTGCTCTACAGACTGAGCTATTGAAAGCCTTAGTTCGGTGTTCGTCCCAAACTCTTAATTCTCTTTGCTCGTGTGGTCAGAAGTTTTTTTTTTTTTTTTTTTTTTTTTTTGCTATTTGTTTCTGGTCAGTTTTCCCTTCCTTGTTTCAATAGATATGTCATAAGGTGCGAAAATTATATATATATCTTATATATATATATATATATATATATATATATATATATAAGGATGTACAATTGCCAATTTTCGCACCTTATGACATTCTTTCCCTTTAGAATAGAACACACCAGGATGATCTAAGAAACCAGATTCTTTCATGTCATCTCAAAGCCTGGTAAATTTCCTTTCAGGAAATGTATGGTTTGGTGCCTGTTGGGTGACTTTTGACTGATATTTTGCATTTGACAGGGACTGAAAACTTAAAAATAAGGTAAAAACGCTATTTTCACAATAATTTTTGTTTTTCAAAACAATTATGTGCCTTTTGTATGGTACGTGGCATCTAATATCTGACCGTGTTCTGGATCTGACATATCATGGGTATTTACCACAAAACTATAAGAACTTTATGAGCACGTATGAAATTACAGAGAACAATTGAAATATCAAAGCCCTAAATTGACGAACGTCCGTGATGCTTTTATTTCTATAGCTGCTGCAAATTCCGCTTTGTTGTCCCAACTGTATACGAAAATTTGGTGTTTCACCTAATGTACATATCCTGCAAAAATTGTACGTCTACTGACTGTACATGGGACGTAACATTCTTTTATGCAAGATTATACTCAGTTTTCGTCACGGACGTGCGTCCGCTATTTATGCCTACTAATAGAGATCGTATCAGAACATTAAACGTTATTGGCGATATTGTTCTGAGTCGTAATCAAGTAAGATCTAGCCACACGATAATATGTATGTTTTGAGTTTCTGTCCATCCCTTGTCAAATGCGAACCGAAATGACATTTTTAGCCTAACCTCCGAGAAAAAACAGAACATCCGTGATGATTAAACCTATTAAGCCCAAGCTATTTTGACCCCTCGCAGGCCGAAGGGGGGGGGGGGGGGGCACATTGTGCCCCCCCCCCCTATATAACTTTTTTATTATTTGATGTATCATTTGAAATTTCTCAAGGTCACCACATGGGGGCGCTATTCATATCAACATAGTGATACATTATGAGACCTGAGATGAAATGTTTGGGATGGGTACATGTATAGTTATGGCATTTCATATTTGCATAATACTGGAATTTTGAGATTGCAAATTGATAATATGATAAACTAATGATATACTCAGTAAGAGGCATAACTTGGGTGAAGGAATCAAAATAACTCAAAATATAAGGGCAATCTTCAGAAAATATTATTGTTCAATTATCTCTATTATATCTATTGTTTTGTGCCTGTGTCACATAAAAACAAAGGAAATAATAAGAAAAACGTTCCAGGACCATAATTACTTCAAATTTTGCTCCTTCAACAAAGTTCAGCCAAGAAACACTCATTTCATACACTGTAATGCTGTTAAATGAAATGGGAACAGAAAAAAGATGCAAAATCTGACTGACATGGTTGTCAGCTTATGAATGCCATGGCAACTAGCAACATCAAATATAGCTAAATTATGTATCAAAATGTTTGCAATAAGATTTTAGGAAAAGTCACCAAATTTGGTTGAAATCGGATTAAGGACGAAGGAGTGGCAAACGACAATCTGGTAGGGGGCACAATGTGCCCCCCTTGGGCTTTATAGGGTTAAAACGTTATCGAGTGGGGCACCATCTTGCTTTGATGGCGAAGGTATACATTTTACCTTTGGCTCTCTAGCCGAGGAGCTGCATGTCATGTTTAGAGCGGACTGGGGCTCGTCTGCAGTTTTTGGAACATAACGATTCACCGAAAACCTATTTTCTCTGAAAATTTACCCTCTATTCCCTCTCTGAGCAATATATATGCTGAAAGAGTGTCAAATTTCTTATAATTTGCATTGACAATACCTTTTCAATTTTTTGAAAGAGTTAGGAAGGCTACGTAGGCCTACTCTCCGTCGATTAGTTACCCGTCCTGGAACATGACCCTGTGTAGTAGTATACAGAACGAACGTCCGTGACAATAATCAGCGAACGTTCGTGACGTAGCAATCCGACCGATAGGGATAACTTGTTTCGAAAGTGTCCTTATATTCTTTAAATCTTTTAGCTCCAATAGCGACAAATAAAGTTTTACAAAGTAAGCAATGAGCTTAGAGCAGTAGTTTCAGAATTTTAAAGGCGGTATTTGATCGTGATAAACAGGCAGCTCAGAATTTACTCACAAATTTATGCTTGTTTTTCCTCTAATTACATAAAAACAGCTAAACACTGAAAACAAGGAAAATGGAATTTTGCGTAATCTGTAATTTCTGTGCATTTGAATTTCTTTCTGATGAGGTTTTGGAGACAATTTGCACTGTTATAGGTTCTGAAAATTTCGCTCACGGACGTTCGGTCGGAGAAAGGAAATTTCTGATAATTACAAATATATCACTGTATACATTAAGTTAATGTTACTTGAAAATATTACCAAATCACTGAGTTTCTCATACCCAAAAGTGAATAACGTTCAGCATTCGATTTACCTGTAATAACAAAAGGAAAACGTTTTGCTCATGGATGTTCGTTGGTAGAATAAGTCCATGGATTACATAGTAGGAGATAGAAGAACAGTGCCACTTTTTAGTGACAGATGCTCCTCGTGTATATCTTTTGAGTAAGGTAGCTGCCATCCAGTTTTGGTCTCCATCACGGACGTTCGCTGTTATTGTCATAATATTTTATGCCTTGATACATTCTCATTTTTCTCTTCACAACGATTTTTCTCTCATTCCCTAAGTAGCCTGAACATGCTGCGACCAAACAGAAAAGTGCTCCGCAGTAACATTCAGAATATATTGAAACGAAAAGGATGAAATGAAGGAAGAAGTCTGTAATGGGCATGTGTCAAGAAGAAACGTACAAGTTTCAAAAGGACGTGGAAGCAGTTGAATGAAAATGAGAAGAAACAGAGAAGGGATCGAGCTCCAACACACAGAGAAAAGAATTGCCAGTGCAGTCCCGTTATACCAAATTCCTCTGGAGGAGCTTTTTTGTTTGTTTGTTTATTTTTTATTCATCGAAATGTCGTCATAAGCGAACAAAAATAATGCATTATACGATTTATTGTCTGATGAAAACACGCAAATCTTCCGTTTATCATGACATGGTGTTTTTTATACTCATCAATGAAAAGCGATGTTACTTTGCAGTTCTGTCCGAATTGTTTTTTTTTTAATATTTTACCTTTAAGAGACAGAGAGATCTTCAAGTTGTTTGTGCTTTTGTGCTTACTTTTAAAACACATTTTAAAAAAGTGATGATTTAATAACAGGATTACACTCTTAAAAGGAAAAGGGTTAATCAACATCTAAAAGGGGCGAGGAGTGACAGCGTTTTTAAAATGTTGTATTCACCCTTTTATCCAGCTGAATCCAACAGTTAGATGTGCTAGATACAGCAAGAAAAGGGGTGAATACAACATTTTTTAAACGCTGTCACTCCTCGTCCCTTTTAAAACGCTGATATACCCTTTTCTTTTTAAGAGTGTAAGGTCGCACTTTGATGCGTTCGCTCTTCCAAAGACTCGTTGCTCCGAATATCCAAAGGTTTGTTATTCCGAAAATGAAAAAAAAGGTTCGTAGTTATTTCAGGATTTTTCTTATCAAAAATGTTCTTATTCCGAAAGTTTGTTAATCCGAAAATGAATTATTAAGATTCACTATCCTTTAGGTCCGCATTCTTCTAAAAGTGGAATGGGCCTTATTTTAGTTTAGGTGAAAGCGATTATTATGAGGTTTTGAAATCTGGGGGATTTGGTTGTTAGTTTGATTCTCCACATTTGGATAAACGAACCAGATTTTTCATGTTCCAATTAACAATCCTTTCGATTAACCTTCGGAGATTCCTATCATTTACCGAATAATATAGCTTCATAATTATACGAACCTTAACCAATTTTCGGATTGACAAACCGTATGAATAGCGATCCTCCGAAATGACGCGCTTATACAAAATGTTTGTTATAACGAACAACATTGTATAATATCGAAGTCGCAAACATCCATCCAAGTTATATGGACTTACTGTGTCTTGTTATGACGAAACTTCGGAGTATCGGACCGTATATCGTTTCTGAATAAATAACACAAATTCTCCTTGGTAACAGTGTGTAACACAAGGAGCAAACGCAAAGGGATTTCTTCCTATACACATTGAAAGGTATTCGTTTGCCCTCCCGAGCTAAACATCGTATTCGATAACGGAGCACATTTATTTTGTTTTTCTATGTCAATTCTTAATTGTCATATTTTGCTGTGACCATGTTCGTTATAAGCAAATTTTGCATTGTAGACTTTAGATAACAAATTTAGGAGCTAAATCTTTACTTCATGATTACAAAATTTTGATAAATATATTCGTTCTTAAAGATGCACAGATACATCACTGAGATTACACGTACGTTTGTACGTTCATTTACGAGAGATGGAAAAGTGTTTTCTTTCATTCCTCAGCATGGAAAGATAAACAAACTTTTGTAATTGAGAATCGGTAGTAATTTTTTAGGACTTTGCAGAGGAGTTTGTTCTCGACATGAAATCGCTGTTTGTTGTGAGTAGAATGCTTTTCCAACTCAAAAGAACTGCATTGTTCAATATCTTGTTTGCTCCGAACGTCCGTGAGCTATATGCGAACCTCCGTGATGAAAACTATATATTTGTTGGGTTATAGAGACTGCCCAGATCAGATACATCTTTAAAAAGTATCTTATCATTTTTGAGTAAGGTTTAAAGTATGGGACAGTGAAATAAGAGGTCGAAATATTGAGTTTCTGTAAAATGCGCGTAAATTGGAGAAAGTATTTTGTGAATAGCGGAAGAGTAATATTTCAACAGAAATGACGTATTTGGTTAAATAATCAGTTGTCTACCATTACGTACAGGTTAAGAGTACAAGCTTAATATTCTGCCAACACATACACATGTCCCATAAAATATTTGGTTACGATTTTAAACTGAATCAGATTGTTGCAAGTATATGTTAAATGGTATTCAAAATGTATGTGCAGTGCTATTCCTCACGGACGTTCGCTGCTCTGGACATGGTAAACTTCCGCGGTGAATAAAAAACTTGTTCCTCTGGGAAATTCCTAGTATAATTGGGTTCATATTAATGTTTGAATTATACTCTATCAGATAAGATAAATTATTTTGAGGATTTCCTACTTTTTAAATTTTGCGTTGTTTTGGCTCAATTGTACATCGTTCAAAATTCTGACCCATATATATTATGTATATATACATACATTTTGACCGGTCGTAGGATATTTAGTAGCCTAGAGTGAAGCGTATCAATATGGGAATTATTCGCTTCTCAAAAACAAGCGATGATTATTTTGATAGCCAAAGAAGGTAAAGATGTGTTGCAGAAAAAAAAAAATGTTTATCGGCCCATTTCTTTGATGAAATTAATGTAAATTTTAAAATTCTTTCTGATACCCCGTCCAACCAGAGGCGGAATGAGCCGGAATGTCGTTGGAATGAAAATTCTTCCTGCATTCCTGCATATTCGAAGTGCATTCTAAAAATTTTGAAGACATTCTGAGTGTGTTCGGGCCCATTCTTGAGGCCAGCTCGAATGTTTTACCCATGCCTAAAACATTCGAGGAGCATTCGAAATGGAAAGTATTGATCTGCATTCGAAGAGTATTCTAATTGGACTCTGATTGCACTCTGATTGCAGCCGCTTAATAGGAAATATCATTTCCACTCCTCTCCTCTTTCTAGATGTTCAGTTTGTTTTATCGTATTTCCAGATGTTTGTACATGTGCGTTCACTTCATTTTTATATTTGATTGTATTACGTGTCCCGTTGCTGATCAGCCACAATTTGTAATATCTATTTTTAAACAAATTGTTTTCTTACTGTTGGTGTTGTTACCGTTGTTGATGTTGTTCATGTTTCATGGATTTTTACGAAAACAGAGCCCTGAGGAAGACCGGCAGTTAGTCTATTTTAAATCTGTGTGATTGTATGATATTATTTTATTTAAATACTTGATGTGTGTGATTACTTTATACTTTTTTGAAATGTAATATTTTATACTGTTTATATATTTCATTTCATGCTGATCAGGCTACTCTGGATAAAGAATTGCAATAAATAAATTTTTAAATAAATAAATAAATAAAATTGCATCATAAATATTCCAACGGCATTCTAAATATTCCCACGGCAGTCTAACAGCATTTGAAACAATCTTAACTTGAAACTGCAATTCAATCTGGTGTTAAATAGATTTGCACTTCTGCAAGAGTGAAATTTGATACAGGACTGTGATAGAATACTGTGAGACCAATTTTTTTTTTTTTTTTTTTTTAATGTCGAGGTGTTATTTTCCGATATTTGTAATCAATTTAGGTAGTTTTCACGTAGGAAAACTTTTTGTTTTGGAGTTTGCATTACTATAGTGTTTCGATGTGTCAGTTTCTGATATTCGTAGTTTGTAGCTGTAACATTTATCGAATTACACATACTGTCGTACATGTTTTGAATTGATTGTAAGCGCTTTGGGCCTTGTGGGAAAAGCGCAGTATAAATAATAGTAATAATAACAATAATAATAATAATAATAATAATAATAATAATGATGATAATAATAATAATAATAATAATAATAATAATAATAATAATAATAATCATGATCAATTTACATTGTTTTCACAATGGAAAACGTTATAATGTGACTTGGAGTTTGCGCGTTCGGGGTGTCATTTTCCGATGTTTGTAATCGATATAGGTGGTTTTCACATAGGATAGCGTTGTGTTTTTGAGTTTGCATTAATTAGTATTTCGGGGTGTCATTTCCCGATATTTGTAATCGATAATAGGTTGTTTTCGCATAGGATAGCGTTGTGTCTTGGAGTTTGCGTTGAGTTTGCATTAATTAGTATTTCGGGGTGTCATTTCCCGATATTTGTAATCGATATAGGTTTTTTTCGCATAGGATAGCGCTGTGTTTTGGAGTTTGCGTCGAGTTTGCATCAATTAGTATTTCGGCATTTATGATCGATCATTAATATCCGTATTTCTGGGCATCATTCTGCTTTACATTTTCTGAATTTTGAAAGCGAAATATATTCAAAACGATATCTATTTGGTCAAGAAATATGAATTTAATGATATTTTCATAAAATGTGTTTTTTTTTTCAAGTTAGTGTTGACTGTTGAGCAGTTGCGTTAGTCATTCTTCGATAGAATGGATTTACTTGATCGATACTAGTTTTTGTTTCGAGAGGACTAACGTGAGAGTGGCCTCGGAAGAGCCAGGTCCAGGTACTGTAATTCACCCTAATTTTCACCGCTAATGGTTTGTATTAGTTTGCATTAATTAGTATTTTGCATTAGTTTGCATTGATTAGTAGTTTGCATTGAGTTTGCATTGAGTTTGCATTGAGTTTGTATTAGTTTGCGTTAGTTTGCATTAGTTTGTATTAGTTTGCATTAGTTTGCATTAGTTTGCGTCAATTAGTAGGACCGGTATATACATCTCACAACAATAAAGCTCCACTGGGTAAAAAGAAAACATCGATTATTACATTAAAATGCATCACAATACTCAGGCGATTAGATAACTTGGTACGGAAGAGATTAGATAATTTGATACGGGAATAAAATTGATTGAATGTTAATCCCAGGCTCATGCAACAGGAATAATAATGAGACCGAAGTCATCCATCCTTCAACTATTACATTGCAAATTACAAGCAACTCTTGAGAGTAAGTTGAAATTAAAAAGGAAAGGCCTAGAGAATATGCCTCTTGTGCAAAAACAATAAATATTTATACCAATATGTACACCTTGTTAAAAGTACACCTATTAATAGAAAGGAGTTTTCTTCTCACATACAACTTTGGTTAAGTCCCACATCCCGACACACACACACACACACACACACACACACATACACACACACACACACACGCACACACACACACACACACACACACACACACACACACTCACTCACACACACACAACAACAACAACAATCAAGTAACCAACAAAAAACAAACAAACAATAGACAAAACAACCAGCAAACTATAAAGAGAGGAGGGAAAAAGAATCCAGTTGACAGCCAAACCGACAAACCAACGCTCCCGTATACCGATTGTGGGTCATGCTCGGATGTTGCATAATTGCATAATGAAGTCTCTATCGAAATAATGGGACCAAGTGAGAGGGTAAGTAGCGAACACTACTGTCCGAGAGATCGCAGAGGCGCGAGGTTTGATTAAAAAGTGTGAACGTAAAGATGAGATGGACACCTCAAGATGGTCAATAGAACAATGGCCTGGTGGTGCTTCACATCTTGTGAAATATGACAGGAAATCTAGGTTCACACCCTCGTTTACCTTTTGGTTTGTTTTTGTTGTTTTGCTTTTTTTTTTGAGGGGGGGGAGTGAGTATCTAAACTTGTTTTGTTTTTTGTTTTGCATCTAAACGTTCACAAATTGGTGATAATAACCACGGCGTTTTTTTAAGAACATGAGAAAGGTTCTACTCTAACCAAAGACTATTATAAAAAAAAAAAGAGATACACAAAATTAGTTTATCATAATAATTAGATTTGGGTCATCAAACCGATGCAAATAAGCTGAGGGCGAGGTTCTCTCAATTCAAATATCAAGGAACTGTAAAAAAAATTGAGTAATTGCGTGCGACACTGTATTCAACCCTTGCCATTCCAAGAAAAACAGAATAGGTCAAAAAGTTTTTTCAAGCAATGCCAGGAGATAGCATCACTATGTTTCATGATGTCAATTTTCAACTTAAAATACGGCATGATTTTCATAGTATTGTACTTTATTATGTATGTACTACCTGTGAAACGGTCCAGCGCGATTGCGTCAAAGGGATGTTTATCACGATAATATTAATTAACTGACGTCGGTATCGCGTGTTATCGTGCGATTTATTCCATCTACTCGTCAAGTCTAAAATGTAAGCTCAAGACAAATTAATGTTATTACATGTACTGTCTTGTAACTTTGTTTGAAGGAGCAAAACTGTGCAAAAGCAGGACAAAATTAACGATGATGGAAATCTAAACGACTTTGGATCTCGCGATAGTCTCGAGCTATACAATACACTGATGATTTCCCTATGTTTCTAAATCAGATACACAACCCTCCCTGGGCTGTTTTACTGTGAATTTGAGGTCTATAATGCATTTCGACAACAAAGGCATTGAGCTGAAATAGAGACTTTTGTTCGCACCAGCCAAAATTGAAATAATTAAAAGCTGGGAAACTCGGGTAATTTAGCATGTTCAGTCTCATTACAGGTTTTCATGTCAACAGCGCCTATCAATACATGATGGCTGAACTGAAAATTGACGAATTTCATGAATTAAGAGTTGGTATGGGTGATGCATTAATTCAGGATTATATAATCATGTGGAAACATCCGTGATGTAGTCAATAAAGTGCCTAATTTGCTGGACGCACAAAATGACCTTCATTATGTACATACAACCTTCACAATGGAAGTAACAGACATTTCGTGCCTGCCCGACTTTGTATTGTGGTACCACACACTGATACAGCACGAATATCTGTGCGCCCTTAAAAGAAAAAGAAAAGAAAAAGGCGCATTAATAGCACCCTTGAGACCGGGCTTATACCTGGCGATTCGCATACCACTCCAAGCAAGGAGCCGTGGTTTCTCACACTAGACCGTGCGCGGCCGTCTGACGTCAGCGGCGAAATTTGAACCGTCAATTTTTGGCAAATATTTCAGTCAATCATCAGATCCACATAGATTACATTTGCTGCGTTCCCTTCTCGCTAAGCAGCTCAAATAATCTCTGGGTGTTGTTCTCTTCTTGTATTCCTTCGGGGCTATCACGTGAGTATGTAAAGGGGTTAACTCTTTAAAAGGTACTAGTACCCCCCCCCCCCCCCCCCCCTTTTCATTGCACGCGCATGATCTCGTCAACAAAATGGGATGAGTAGCGTCAGGAATTTTTTCTCACGATTGCATTTGCAGTTTAAGTGTAAAAAGTATTTTAGACAATATTGCGATACCCCATGTAGGCTCACTGCTATTAAGCGATCAAGATGTAACAGCATTTTATATCCCCATCTTTCTCCCTTACTCCACTAATTTATGATTTCATAAAACGAAAATCTGCAATCGTCATAATCACTGATTACGAACTTGCATGAATTATCTTTCAAATTCTCATGTAAAGGTTATGAAGATATGTCTTTAAAGCATTATTTACCATTTGCAGATGAAACAAAAACTAGCTTTAGTGCTTCAAAATAGTTCTAAAATGTGAGTTAGGGATAGAAATAACCAATGTAAAAATTGCATTCATCATAACCAATATCAAGTATTGTTAAATATACAAAAGTGAACAATAGTTATAATAGAATATTGTTTCTGGACTAAACCGTCTATAATACAGTTATGGTTTAGTGAAAAAATTGTGATATCTCTTTACATTCCCTTAGCTTTATTGCGAAATTTTCATACGGTGGAATGTTTTGTGATACAACTGACCAACACATATGCATCAATGTGATAACTCGAATATTTTTTAAATCACTGCTCCCAATGATAAAAAATACCTTCAATCTTGCCCTTTTTTTAACTTACCCATTTAAAATGATAATTGTGGGAGTGTGGTAGATTAATTTGAGAGAACTGATGGACACTTTAAAGGACAAGTCCACCTTCATATACACGTGGATTGAGTGAATGCAACAATATTAGTAGAACACATCAGTGAAAGTTTGAGGAAAATCTGACAGTCCATTCAAAAGTTATGAAATTTTAAAGGGGAAGGCTAGTAACTGATCAGTGGGAATCAGTGGAAATGCTGGGAGATGATTGTTCCAATCCTTATGGGATTCATTCAAGAGTTCATTGTATATCTATTGTTGTGTGAAAATGATTTGATTCAGAATGGTCTCATATTCAAGTAATGTGCAGTTTAATGCTTCCAGGTTAGCGTCCCTGGTCAGTGACGGAGCATTAATCTGCACATTACTTGAATATGAGACCGTTCTGAAGCAAATCATTTTCACACAACAATAGATATACAATGAACTCTTGAATGAATCCCATAAGGATTGGAACAATCATCTCCCTGCATTTCCACTGATTCCCACTGATCAGTTACTAGCCTTCCCCTTTAAAATATCTGCGCAATCACTGCTGGATGAGAAGACTATACTACGGTGTATGCTGTCATATGCGTAGAACGATATAAGGAAATTAAAAAGAGAATTTCACAAAATTTTAATTTTTGAATAAAGTGCACATGTCTTCGACTTGTTACTGATGTATAATTAAGGGTAATATCATTCCCCTTGCCTTCTGAAAGAGAGAAGTCAAGTATTCTTTTGTTATGCGAAAAAAATTGAAATAATTTTATGTTGGTTTTTCTTTATACTTTCTTTGTATCGTTGTACAAAATCGGAATGTGACATCACAAGTTATAGTCGTCTTCTCATCCAGCTGTGAGTGAACAGAAACTTTAAAAATTCATAACTTTTGAACGGATTGTCCGATGTTCCTCAAACTCTTACTGATGTGTTTTATAATTTCTGCATTCACTCAACTGACATTATGAAGGTGAACTTGTCCTTTAAAAAAAAGAGCGAAACAAAACAAAAAAAGTTCCTGAGCTCGACTGCCTCCTTCTGCGCTTGTCGTTGGACACGGTATTTTAATCACGATGTCTCTTTGGACCCTGGTGTAAAGAAATGGGTACCTGGCAATGCTGGGTTAATAAATTATTGTAGGGCCCTCTTGCAGGGAAATAAAGTGGCTACATTAAAGCATCAAGCAACCCTTGGCTGAAATACGGCGTTATCATTAATCATTATCACCACCATCATTATAATCAGTAGTAACGACGTACTAGGGTGTATTCGTATCTGGGACACTGCTCAGTTCATTATGACCTTCACCGTAAACTAATTGGTTTGATTTTATTTTAATTTATTTCTGCTTTTAGTAGTATATTTGATGATTACAATTATTTCACTGATTTCTTCCGGAATGACATCGACGACACTATATGGAATACGACGTATATACCTTCCCCTCCTCAATATAGAGGATTATCAAATGCATGATGGGTCAATGGATACAAGTTTGATGATTTCTGTTAGAGCAGGTTGGACATAGTAAGCGCTACTAAGAGCAGGCTACTAGCAGTAACTAGAGTGTAAGAGAGAGAGAGAGAGATCCTTATAGAGAGGAAGAGAGAGAGAGAGAGAGAGAAAGAGAGAGGGAGAGAGAGAGGGAGAGGGAGGGAGAGGGAGAGAGACAGACAGAAAGATAAACAGCGAGAAAATGGGAGAAAGTTTAGGGATATGCACGGGGGGGGGGGGTGGAGTAAGGATTATGGAATATTATTGGTATAGGGACTTGAGTCAATGTATTAACAGTCACGAGTAGTATCTGCATCTGCATAAAATTATTTTCTGCCTCGGAATGGTCAACAAACAAATTTATGATGTAGATGGAGTCTCTGAGCTGTTTCTTTGTCTATCGTATACTGTCCATGTTCGCATTATAGTTAGCCTTTGTCTGTGGAATAGCATATACCATACAATAAATGGATCAAAACCAGCGGGAACTGCTCAATCTCGCAGGTGACTATCCAGTCATTAGTCATCATCTTTACAGCAGTGCGCATACAAAAAATTATATGCATTAAAAGGATACGCAATACCACAGTAGATGTTCGATGTATTCCTTATAGTGTAGGCCCTAAGTAAAAAGCTGTTACCTAGATTCTTAGACCTTAGAACAATTAACAGTTACGATGACAGTTGCCACTGCCGTGATACATCTCTTCAATAATAACCTACACGAAATGATTACGAAGGCCTACTTTTTTTTAATTAAATACTTTTTTAAATTACCATCACAACTGATTTTGACTCCCACACTGAGTGAATGATGTTACTGATTTTCACGTGAAAATCAAAACCGTGTTCTCACAAAATATATTTCAGCAACAAGAGAACATTTATCACGATAGTTATGAATTAATTACTTTGATGTGAGATCTTGCGTGTGAATAATATTGTAAATGGTCATGTCCCGTAGCTCAGTTACTTTTTCAAACATGCTGCAAATCAAAATGATGGAAATCCAACGGATCGTGTCACCAATAAAGATGATTAAACATTTTAGCCGCAAGCTGTCTTTTTTTGTTGACTGTTGCTGCTGTCACAACAGGACTCTTCAGATTCCAATATTGTTCCCAGTACAGTGCACTCGTTTTCTAGGTTTTGAGGAAGAAAGAGGGAGGGGGGTAGAAGTGAGGGAGGGAGAGGGATCGAAAGGGAGTGAGGAGGGGAGGGAGAGATGGGAGGGAGAGAGGGGAGTTGAGGCCGGAGAAAGTCCCATCACAAGGGGAGGAAGGGAGAGAGGAATGCAACAATAATTATAGTCCAAGCATCAATCCTATAGCGGGCGCTATTTATCATCCTGCTTTGAAGACAATGACTTTGGCGTTCGTGGCATGTAAATTTCGAGCTTCATTTCTACTAAATAATGTCCTACATTATTACCTCTTTATGACCACATCATTGCCGAATGCATTTTATGCATTTTGTTCTATGAGAACCCAGATTTGTTTAAACAAATCATGGACAAAATAATAAATGATGTCTCAATCACACATGAGTCACTACTGTAAGTAGGCATATTGAAGCTCGAATGAATGTCACATACCTCAATAACACAAGTTAAAACTTAAGCCCCTCCCAGGATTAAACAAAACAAAAGCAACACGAAACAAATTATACCACCATCACACAAGCATACACAAGCCATAACAAAAGCTACATTAAAAGGTAGATACTTACTGGAACTCAAAGTATAATGGTCTGAGCACTGATAGTTTAACATCTTCAGTAGACAATCAGAGAAGGCTATCTACACCTCGCAACAGTTTATTCCAAAGATTACAGAAGCTTGCGCTTTTTTAAATCTTTGGTTTCTATAGATGGGTGAGAGACCTATTATATAGGGGTGTAGGTACTTTCTTTAAGATTAGGGTATCATTTTGGTGCCATTTTACAAGAGCTATAGGGGGACCCTAAACAAATTAAACTTTTTACCGCTTTCATGAAATGTTGCAGGAATTGTCCTCGGGGCTAGGCCATTGCAGGGCACTCGACCAGTACGTTTACCCCTCCTAGCTCCATCGTCTTCTCCCCGAAACCACCAAATACCAAAATGGGCCTAATTATGTTGCACAAGTTTAAGCTAGCTAGGATCCTGGAGGACTGATCTGACACTGTAGGTTGAAACGGGTGTTGATAGCCTTTTTGAAGGGAATGGCAAGCCATGGCATACTATCAATAAGCACCACGGGGAGGAAGAAAAAACTCTTTGTCAAATTTCACCTAGAGAACATGCAGCGGAGCCCAGGTGAGGTGAGCATCCATTTCCCCATTTTGGGAGGATCGAGGTTCGTGGTCACTCGATGGTGGAAAACGGTATGCTAGATTGGATGTGAGGAAGTACTCTCATTTTTTTTGCCAACAGAGTGGTCGATATGTGGAATTCTCTTCCAGAAGATGTGGTCTCGACGTCCTCTGTTAATGCTTTTAAGAATAAGCTGGACGAGCATTGGACGAATTGTGTAGGCCTATTTGATTACGAGTAACTAAGGACCATGGTCCTTGGTCTCAAGCAGTTTCCCCCCATCCCTACCATGTGTATGTCCCATAGATTTTTAGAATTTAAGATACATGCTTGAATGGGATTAGCCCAGGCTATATCACTGTAATTGGAAGGATCAAGAGCAGCCGAGGATACACTCCTGTGATTAGGATCGATGAACAGGCTCTGACCTACTGCATCGTTCCGGAAAAGAAAAGTAAGTGTAGGTTCTATTTACACCATGGGGTTTTGATCGTGCGCTACGAGGCACCTGCACAGCGACAAGTGTATTTGAACCCTCGCTCCGTGCCCCGCCTCGCCGGTGGTGATACAGGTAAACAAAATCAACAGATCCAATCAGCTGGCGTACCACCACACTATTGATACACACGCACTGACTGTGCGTGCAAAATGTTTCCTACGTGGTCAGTAAAGATGGTTGACAAGGGACAGAGATTCGACTTGACCGTTTAGGTAGGATACTTGTGACCTGGATTGACTGTCACAACTTTTAATGACCTCATGATTGATGAAATGTATGGTCTACCTAGTTAGTAACTAAACTCACTGAGCCAGGCCAGGTGTACCCTTCCCTAGCTAGATTCTATTTTCTCGTGATCGTAAGCGCACACAGTAATGTAGGCAACCGTATGTCGTGTATGCTGGGTCGACGCGACGTACGGTGGTCGGCGGTAGTGCCCCGGAGCTGCCCTAGACCAGGGAGGTGAGACGGGTCTCGCCTCCCTGCTTGGACTTTGGAGCTTTGCGTTCTAGTGCAGATAAAATGAACTGAAGCAGTGAAAAATAACGATTCAGAATTCAATTTTTGTAGCAGCTTTTGTTGTGTAAGTTACTCTTCAGTTGGTGCAGAAGCATCTCATTTTATGGGGTGGGGGATGGGGTGGGGGATGAATAAAGGACAGTGGCACTGCCCCTGGCAGTGTGCCATGTCAGGACAGTCACTTTCTACCTCACAAGTAATGTAAGAATGTGGTTAACCTAACATTTTGTGTTGGTTTTGTTGTGAACATGCAATACACTCAGTGCAATGGATAGTCGAAAACATCTTACTGAATATTAAAACTGTTGGTAGAACTAGTTATCTCAGCAACAATCCAATTTTACCTCTGCTCCAAGTTATCCAAACTCGACCAGATAATCGATGTAGCCGCTGCCCTGGTGTAATCAATAAGAAGTTTTTGCTTTTCCTGCTGAGGTGTGTGGAAATTTCCCACTAAAACTAGTAGTAATCAAGATACTACACAGGACCATGAATGCACAGTTTGCACTTCTTTTAACAAAACTGTGCATTCATGGTCCTGTGTTTTATCCTGTATTTAATGTAGATGAAGACACAGACACTTGCCATTTGCTTATTTTTAACATTGTCATTGACTTAATATTTTGTAACATCCAATCAGAGCAGTAGCATATAAAACAATATTTTGTAACATCCAATCAGAGCAGTAGCATATAAAACAAAAACAAGACACCTTTTCTCACCCACACTGGGGATGAAAATTGATGCACATCCAGTCTGCTCTCCAGCGCGGAACAAACAAGAGGACATGATATGGACTGTTTCGATAACTGAAATGCTGCCCTCTTGCACTGCAATTTAGTAAGTAGTACTTTCACAACCTGGGGATGAATTATGTGAGTGATTTTATACAATGCAGTGGAACTGGACTGGGACATGAAACAGACATGGGTAGACTGATGAATGAATTGTTACAGGTTTCAAGGTATGCTTTTGATTTACAGAATTCAGTACATACTGATTTAAAGATGAGAAACAAGTTTATTCTGTGGCGGGTAACCATTCTTTTTTTTCTTTATTTGTCTCTGTCCTTGCAACTGGCTGAAAGAAAATTTGTTCAGGTGACAGAATATTGAAATTAGCTACTCTTCTATTTCTTTTTTGTTTGATTTTGGTAACCTCTCAGGAAAGAAATGAAAAACACAAAGAGACACGATAGAATATATTTATTAGCAAGTAGTCTTTGGCAAGATGAACAAAAGTAACCTAATTTTATGACTCTTCGGATTCATAACTATGTTAACTTCATGGCGGTGCTGGCAAAAATGGTGCAAATAAAGGGGTTTTCAACTCTTCTAATTCTGTGTTTTCTTCAAGACATCTTTGGCATTGTGATGGCTTGATACTATGTAGAACATTTGTTGAACATTGCTGACAGAGTTTATAATGTTCAAATGCATGAGAAAGAGGAAAAAATAATGGTAGCAGCATACATAAGTTTTGAGAATTATGTTGCCACTGACAAGAAAACAATGAACAGATATCACCCTGTTAATGAACTGTTTACTGAATGGCCTATTTGAACACAACTGTCTGATGGGAAATTATGGATTCATGGTAAATCTGAGGCCTAATTTGTTGGCTCAAACTAGTCTTATTTTCTTTTGCCCAGATTGGTATCCCTTAATGTAGATGGCCTTCAGCACAGTTTCCCATCCATTGTTTATAAATCTTTCTATTGGTACATTTGTGAAATGTTGCAAATGGACAAGAGCAGACCTAAAACAAGGCGGTATCCTTACTTGTACGGAGAATGGAAGAATCCAGCATTACAGACAGAATTTAGCTAACCTAATGGAAATAATAGTGATGTTCCCAGAACTACTCAGAGTTTCAAATCAGACTACAAATCCAATACCTCTTGTAACAACAGTAGTGAAACCTGTGTGTGTGGGAGGATGAGAAGTAGGGTGTACTGGTTGGTGCCTTGTGCTCGTTATGTGGACAAGAGCCCTCTTGCCCATGGACAGGGCATGGCTCACACCACAGTGGCACACATTGCCGTAGGGGGAAGTCCCCAGTTACCTCACTCTGAGTCACTTCTGATGAGCTGATACTAGCCTTCTTCCAGTCTTTTTGATTTAATAGTGTTTTCAAATCTTCTTCCTAATACATAATATTTCACAATTAGCCTTCCTCTAGTCAGTTTGATTTGATAATGATTTCAAATCCTCTGTAGATGTGCAAGTTATTTCATAGCTTTTCACTGTTGATGTCAGATCATTGGTATTGACATGTCCAGTCAATATTTATTGTTTGTAACTTTGATAGGAAATAATGATGTTATACCATGTAAACCGATGGAGACTCTTTTTTTTTCCTTTGCGCGTAAATCAAGATTTCTGGTTCAGTAGATTAGTTTTGTGTATAATTGGTGCAATTCATGATTGGGTCTTTCTGAAATTCCATAATTCTGCTGCTCTGTCTTTCTCTCATTAGGTTCTTCATACTGGTGGTTGTGGAGAAGGTGATTGAGATTGAGATTTGGTGTAATAACTCAGTTTTATAGTTTGTCAGTCTGGAGATACAACTACCCTGGTCCTATATATTGAACCCTTTAAAGGATCTTCTTGTAAATCTGAACTAGTCATTAGAAGCTGTCAACCTCAATTGAGAAAAGACAAAAAAAAAAGACAAAAAAAAAAACCAAAAACAAAACAACAACAACAACAAACAAACCTAAATCAATCTTTTTTGTCTTCTATTGAATATTCATGATTTTGTTTTTATTTTGCATTACATCTAATAAATTAGTTAAGGAATGAATTGATTGATCCATCAATTCATCTATCATTACATCAGCCTATCTACCGTATTGGTAGATTCACAGATTCACAGAAGGATCAAGGGCAACACAAATGTTCTAATATGATTAATGGCAGGTGTACCAGCTGCCCGTCCAGCCTCAGTGTGTGCGTGTGCTTTGCTTGACAGCATGATGGTTATATAGGGGGCTAATAGCCCAGCCAGTCTGGCTGGTGATGACTGTAGGTATCCCAGCAGCTGTGGGTTGCTTTCTTTCTTGGTCATTTTCCAACTGATTGTTGGCCAATTTTTTGCTCCCTTAGAACTCCCTCCCCCTTCCATCAATCTGACGATATCTGTTGCAGTCATTTTTTGTTGTAGCCCATCAAAAATGATATGTATTCTTTTTTTTTTAATCCAAAAGGGTTTAATAAGATATGAAATTGATCTGCTCCTATTGAGTATTAAAGGAATGGAGTAGTATTGGTTGGGATAAGGATTCATGTTTTAACTTTTTGTGAGATACATCCATTGTACTTAGAAACCACTGATGAAAATAGTGTTAAAGAGCATACAACTATTAGAGGAATTCAAAGTCTGTTTGATGAAGATCAGTTTTGAAATGGCTGAGATATCTGAATACAAGGTAAAACAAAACGATCCTTATAAAAGATGGGTCCACCTTTTATTAGGATCGCTTTGTTTTACATATTTCAGCTTTTTCATAATCAATTTCCATCAAACTTTTAATTCCTTGTAGAATTAATGTGCTCTTTCGTATTTCATAAGAGGTTTCTCATCATCTCACAAAAAAAGTTGGAAACAAGTTGGAAATTATGCCATCCCTTTAAACACAAGTTTGAATGCATTAGTTGTTGATATGTGAGACAAACTTAGGATGAGCTTTTTTCATTATCAGGAACAATCTTGGTATTACAACAGTCATGGATCTAAGTCTATTGATAGGACCTGCAATGTAGGAACTGTGAATTCTATAGTATTTGGGATGTAGTAAACCTAGCATTTGGTCAGTACTTATTAGGAAGGGTAGGGCAGCTTTTGAAATTTTGCATTTTCAAGCACACCAGGAATGTCTGCCAGGTATATCTACCAAATTATGAAGAAAATTCAACATATTTTCACTTTACTAACTTAATAAAAGAGCAGTTGACTTCTGTCATAAAGCAGAGGTCATGATGTCACCTTTGATAAAGGTCAGTAACAAGTTTAAGGAAAGAGTACTTATCGGAAAAGTCTAAATTTTGTGGAATTATTGTTTATTTTCTTTACATCCTTTTCAATACGGAACACTATAAAATGTTACAGTCTTCTCATCCACCTATGGCGGCGTCAAAACTTTATAAGTCCTGAACTTTTCAATGGATTGTCCGATTTTCCTCAAACTTTCACTGATGTGTTCCACTAATGTTGCTGCATTCACTCAGTCCACATATTTGGGTTACATACCCTTTAATACATCCCATTTTCCCTACTAATGCCAAGTTAAACCATTGCAATATTACAAAAATTATATAGAAATATGAATTCTCATTGAATAAACTGCTCGCATTGTTATTGTCTCTTATCTGCTTGACTACAGATGTACCATCACACAAACCTGTGTTTAGTGATAGTGGATGCTTAAACATGTGCCATGAACAGGTACATGTATGTTCACCCTTTGCATGCATGGAAATGTGGTTTGTCTTGTACAGGGGAAACTCGGTATAACGCACACTGCTATAACGAGATATCGGTTATAACGAGGAAATTTTCTCGGTCCCAAATTTCCTTCCACACAAGTCTATGTAAAATGCTACTCTTATAGCGAGATCGGCTATAACGAAATAACTGCTATAACGAGATAAATTTTGTGACTTCCAAACAAAGAAAACATAGTAAATCAAACCTGCTATAGCGAGGTAAAGCAAAATGCCTTCGGTAAAGCTTTACTTCGCCTGTGCTATCATCTTCCGAGATTGTAAAGCTTGATGCGCCAAAAACTGTCTTGTACACACATAATCATTTTCTTCAGTGCACTCCAGCTAGCACTGCATGTTGCACGTGTGAAGTGTGTGTGTGCAAGCACACTGATACATGCAGAAAATGTGGTAGGACGGCCATATGTATACATGACATCATCATGACGTTTAGCAGGTTTGAGGCAATCTGATGCTGTGATTGGCCTTCTACTTAGGGAATTCCCCGTCTTCACACACACGCAGTCATAATGTACATACAGAATGTGTCACATACACACACAGCATTGTGCAGACCATATTATTAAAGCTTTCCACACAACACACACCCATACGATAACCACATACCAATCCACAGACGATCTTGATACAATCGCAAGCTATATAAATTTACAAATTCAAACATCTACAATTGATAAGAAACACATTCTTGATATTGGATTTCCTTGGCGAAAAACATCTTCTTACCCATAAAGATGAGTAATTCCCTCACACACAATATCAAGTTATCAGTATTGATTGAAATATGATGGGTAGTCCCACATGTGCAAATTAATGTCTTTATTTTATGCCTTCTTTTATGCCTACTGATATAACGAGATATCGGCTATAACGAGGAAAATGACTCGGTCCCGACCATCTCGTTATATCGAGTTTCCACTGTACAAAGTATGCTGAGATTTGAGAGTCTTGTTGGGAATGAGTTAATGTGAAGTGTGTGTGGCAATGAGAGATACCTACTGTTGGTACATAGCGGTTTCAGCATTCCTTGTGTGCACTTCTTGTTGAAATCAGGTCACAAGTTTGGCAGGCTTTGTATATTTGGGAGAGTGGAAAGAATGAAATGGGCAGCGGAGTCTTTCACCTGTCCAGAGGCGCGGGGGCCTCGACAGATCGGAGGAACGTGAAATGTTCAGATGATGTCCTGGCATTAATTAGAGCGAGGACCTCATTGGGTTTGGCACTGATGGGTCATTATGTAGCGACTGAAATTCCGGCCAGCTGGTTGGGTCTGCTCTCGTAACGAGGGGCTGTACGTCTTCATCTGGCGTGCCTACGGCCTGCCGGGTTCGATGATGAGCAGCCTTCCTCGAAGGCTAAAATTATTAGTGCGCTAATGAATCGGAGAACAGCTGCAGCAGGCCGATCCCTCATTTGTGACCAGGAGGAGAGCTTGGTTTCGTAGACTGTCGCAGGTCGCAGACATCACTCATGTCATAGCTTTCATGTTGTATCATTTAATGGATGCCATGACAGCTTTACCCCCCCCCCCCCCCTTTGCTTCCTCTGCCAAAGGCCCTGATATATACATCAAACAAATACAAAACAAAACATGAAAGCCAAACTACTTGGAGCTGCCTGCTTGGGGCGAACTTTATATTAGCACTTTGAAACTTGTTTTAGTTGGACAGGTCTTCACCCTTACGTGTCAATGTGGTTAACAGAAAATGTCATGTGCAGAAGGCATCTGTCTTTTCTTACACCCTCAATCTGTCAGTACATGGGAGTGAAAAATGGCAGGGTTTTGCCTTGACAGACAGTTTGGATGAGGAGGATTATCTGCAAATGGATGGTGATGTTGTCATTGTCAAAATGAAACACATGGAAAATCTCCTGTAGATGGGAAATGAATCTTGATGCTAACAAGTACCATCTTGGTTGGAAAGAGCAAATTTGCTTGTCAGTGATGAGAATGGTAGTAACTTACTACATTATGTTACTCATTTAAGTGGAATGATATTGGCCAAGTTTGTACTTGCACTTTACAGCCGTCCAGAGCAAATAGAAGTAAAATCATTGCAATGGATACTGTGGAAAATGGACTAGACAGAAGTGAACATGCAAAAACTGTATCAAAATTGAAATAGTTTTTATAAAGTTTTTTTTCATAAATAAAATTCATCTACATTAATCCAAGTGAATCTGTTCAACTGTCTTCTTTGCATGTGATTTTTATATTGTCAATGAGTAATCCACTATCTGAATTGTCATTTTGGATTGTAATGGAAGGGGAATTCCATTTTAACATTATATTGCTACACTGTATGTACAGTATGAAAACTGTGTAGATCAGTAAAAAATTGGAAAAGAAATTAGACATGCAAATAAAAGTTATGAACCGTTAAAGTTTAGAAAGCAAGGTAAATTGGCAACTCTGTGTGAGAAAGATGCCCGTTACATGTGTACCCAAAAAGTCACAATGTTTCAATATTCTCCTGGAAAACTGTACTCCTCATCCGTTCTTGGTATATAATGAAAGAAGGACTTTTATTGTAGGTCCTCCAATACTAATAAGTTCTGTCAGTGCCAGAATATTAGAGAAAAATTTTGCGTATAAAACAAGAGGAGAGCTGCTCAGCACCTACATCACACAGAGATTTCACTTTGTCTTTGATCCTGTTTACGGTGCGAGGCTTGGCCGTGGCCGAACCGCGGCCGAGCCTACCTTCATTTCAGTGTAAACGCGCATAAGGCCAAATGCAAGGCCAAAATTGGCCACGCATTTGGCCACGCTCTGGAGGTGGTCTCGGCCGCGGCCGAGGCGCGGCCGAGCTTGGCCTTTTTTCAGTGTAAACGCAAACTGGGCCAAATGCGCAGCCAATTTTAGTTTGGCTTCCAAACCCTCTGCCTGCACTATTTCGCTGTTCAGGATATTAACCCCCTCAACGTCGAAAACTAGTATAGTTTAAGGTGGTTTTGTCTCTGCAAATGATTTTTCCTTCGGCAAAGACCTTTGCCCGAACGGCGACTTCTTCGCCACGGAATCCAGTTGGTAAAGGGTCTGAAAACCAGGCTATACCAAATTGCGTTTATTTACAAGCAGAGCGCCACTACGACAAAATATAGAAAGGTTTGAATTAAAAGCGCGGCCGAGCCTGGCAGTGTAAACGGACAAAATTGCCGCAATTGAAGACCGCAATTGAGGCTGACTTGGCCGCGGCTTGGCCCAGCCCCGTACTGTAAACGGGGTCTAACTTTATCAGTTTATAACTTTGTTTGCATGTCTTATTTCCCCCAAAACTTTCACTGATTTACTTCCCTGATTTTACTGTTTTCAGACAAAGCAACATAATTTCAGGATGGACTTTCCCTTCATAGCAGTTAATCAGCTTGAGTGAGAAAGGTGTGCTTTGATACACAGAGTGCAGAATCTGATTAGAAAGGCACTATTGCCTAGGAGCCCACTTTCGGGGCACAGGTTTTCTTGGTGGTTGATGAAGATTGGCAAGGCTAAAGGTCACCTGACCTGACAGGGGGTGGCGCAAAATGACGAAACTGATGTGACCAAAATGTCTCTTTGCCTTGTCAGGACACCGCTCCCCCGAGCCTCCGCCAAACGAGAGCAGACGTTCCCTTGCAGCTGTCGGAGGGTCTGTTGTTTGAGTAATACGGTCCGGAGAAGGGGGAGGGGTACTGTGCCCTGCCAAATGACTGCAATGTGTACTTGTAACCATCAAGAAGTGCCTGGGATCGCCGCCTGTGACTTCCACATAACCCTCAGGGTGCCAAGTTCGAAGCAGCTTCCGACCATTTTATCATTCACACACACACACATACACACACATTCCCGCAAGATGCTTCAATTGGGGATATGATAGTTTGCTCAATGTAACCGGGTATATTCCATTATTGTTTCTGAACAAATCATTTTTTTTTTGTGGATAAATTGTCTCATTGAAACAAACAACAAAAACAACAACAAAAAAACCCCATGAAAAAATGATACTGAAATCTAGTTTAGTTGTTAAAAAAATCAGGCTTCATGTAGTGTATACAGAGGTACATATATAATATTCAAAGATATGTACAAAAACTTTAGAATTTCCCCATGTGAATACAGGTCCAAATATGCAGAATGGACAGGTGTATTATATAGGCTCTACTTATTACCCCTACGGTACCCCTAGGGACTTAAGAGGGTGCTTTTTCATTTATTTTAAATACTCTGAACAGACTAGCATACATACATGCCCAGTGTGAAATGTGTCCCTGGTTGCCTGGAGTTAAACATTACACTATCCCTGATTGAAGCTATGTATGCACATGCACGCACTGAGTGACAGGTCTATAGGGGAAAATATTCCTTTGTCTCTTGGGAAAAGATTGACTTGCATGCTATGTCCCTAATGATCTGAGTTCAAAGAATGGAGGAACAAATTAATTTTATTTCATTTCATTTGTCTATTGTAAAAATGCATTGAAAATAAGTTGAGTACGTGCAATAGATAACATACAGGGACATGTGAAATAATGAATAAGATAATGAAAGAAGAAAGACTGATGCATTAACTAAAATTCTAAATCGAGCAATCAAATGCGATATAAGAATCACGAATGCATAAGGAAGTAGGAAAAGCTAAGAGAATGATATCAGGAAATCGGGACAGGAAACCAAGAAACCAAATGAAACAGTTACATGCAAAACTATGCCCAGTATGGTTTGTGTACGTAGATTGGCCAAAGAAGAAATAAATTATCTATCTAGTGACATTGTTTTGGACCAAAAGAAGACCTGAAGTCTGACATGTGACTGTTTAGATTCTGTAATTTCAAGGGCATTTTTTGTTTTCATCAGTGGGAGGGATAGTTGGTATTCATTGCTATGTCATCCTGTTGTGTTTATGTGTGCCAATTCATACTTGTACATGAGTACTTTGTGCCGACAACAAAATCTTGCACGGTCTGTGATATTAGTTTATTAGCACAAGAGGTCTCAATATTGGATTATGCAATGTATCTAATGAAAGATTTTAACTTCGAAGGATCATTGATCATTAGAATCGTGAGAGAAGTTAATAATGAAAAGGACAGACTTAATTTGCAGTTGTGCATGCCGTGCCTCTGAGATCTTCTGCTGTCTGTACCCATTGAAGCGGACACCAAGGAAATGTTTCTGAATGCTGACCCCTCTTGGTATCAGAGGATCACATGTGATTTCATCTTCGAGCACAAAATAATACAAAGCATTGTCTCTTGCCACCGCTCACACAGGGTCGGTCAAGGATTTCTCTGTTTGTGATAAATTCGACCGAGCCGAGCTGGAGAAAAGTGTGAGTCAGTCCTCCCAGTGGTTGAATTTGTACCTCCTTGCACGCAGTCACACTACCGTCGCAAAAAATTGTGAGCGTGCAACAAGACAGAACAGATCAATTCAATTACAATCAGCTCCACTCCTTCCCCCTTCTCACTCTTTCCATTTTGTCTCTTCTTTCTTTCGTTCTTTCTTTCCCCTCCTCCATGCCAGATGAATGATTCTCTCGTTCCCTCTCCCTCCTCCTTCCCTCATTCTTCCGCTAGGCGGCTCGTGGAACACCTGCAGGTGGCCAGCGGTGGGGGGTGGATGTTCTCGGTTCCTGTTTTTCGGCGTCTTGATTTAATTCAGGGAGACAGGCAACCTAACCGAATGCAGGTGTGACTGCCCACCGCTGAAGATCAAAGTTGTACAGAGTGTGCCAACATTCTTGTGTCACTCAGTGTTCTTCATCTAATAACATTTTTTTTCTTCTTTCTTTAACATATGCCTTTGTTTCAAGGAATATCTCTAATTTCAAACTTGCCGCAAAGTTACACAAGTTCTTCATGACTGCTTAGTTTACTCGAAGACATAAGTAATTTTTGCATTCTATCCCCCTTTCCCCAGTTTTGCCTCCTCCCAATCTGTGAGTGTGCGCTCTTTTTCGATTTGTGCTGCTCAGTAATCACCCTTGCATTTCTCATCAGGGAGGTGGAAAGAATCCCTGCTGCAATCAGTGTGGTCTTGTCTCAAGAAAATACCCACATTCTGTCACTGTTTCAATGCAATTTTTTCTAATTATCACATTAAATGAAGGTCATGAAATTCTCTCAGAGACCAAACAATGCAACAATAAGTGACAAAACTGTGAAAAATTAATATGCATATATTTTTGGTGCTGCATGTTGTTGAGCAGAATGAAAGGGATAAGAGATACTGTAACTTTTACCCCTTTCATAAACTCATCCTCCAATTATCCGCCTAAGAATTATGCGGACATTTCAATAAAAAATGCGTTCACAAACTCTGAAAATTATCCGCATTATTTTTACGAGCGCCCGTCCTGAAAAAGGCGGATAATCGTCATGGTGACTGCACACGTCCCTCCTACGGGAAAGACAGGTGACGTTTTGACTGCACCCCGACAACTATCCGCATTATTTGGGTTTGCGTTCACAAACTCCAAATCTGGTCCCGATGCTGCTATTGTGCGGATAATAGAAGGGTCGAAAAAAAGCGGATAATTCTTCCCCCGCTCCGATTTTACGACCAAATGATGCAGATATTATCCGCATTATTGAGTTTATGAAAGGGGTATAAGTGGACTTCTTTAAAGGACAAGTTCACCTTCATAAACATAAGGATTGAGAAAATGCAACAATATTAGTAGAACACATCAGTGAAAGTTTGAGGAAAATTGGACAATCGATGCAAAAGTTATGAATTTTTTAAATTTTTGTGTTGGAACCGCTGGATGAGGAGACTACTACAGCTTGTGAGTCATATGCGTACAACAGTATAGAGAAAATATAAAAGAAAATTCAACATATTTTCACTTTTTTCGCATAATAAAAGAGCAATTGACTTTCCTCTTTCTAAAGGCAGGGGGAATAATATTACCCATAACATTTATCGGTAACGAGTCAGGGGAATGTGTACTTTTTTCAAAAGATGGAATTTTGTGAAATTCTCTTTATATTTTCCTTATATTGTTGTACGCATGTGACATGTAAGTTATTCATACACTGCCGTAGTCTTCTCATCCAGCGGGTACTGCACAAAAACTTCAAAAATTCATAACTTTTGAACGGATTGTCTGATTTTCCTCAAACTTTCAATGATGTGTTCTACTAATATTGCTACATTCTCTCAATCCTTATGTTTATGAAGGTGAACTTGTCCTTTAACTACCCTTTCGATGTTGCGTGAGATAATAACTTGTAATTTCTTGATGTACATATGAGTTTTCTTAATATTTGCCCCATTTAGGGTAACCTTCAATGAGATCTGCTGGTATGTTGTACGAAGTTCATGCGATCTGAATATCTCATGTGGGGTAATCTTAGTTCCAGATGTGTTTTCTAGTTTCCATCTTGCTAATGTCCCACTAATGTGAAATGGTGCCATATTATGTGATGCTTAAGTTATGCTGGTATATCTCAAGATTGCTTGAACATTCAGTCATTCACTGAAAGAGTGGCAATGCAGGCAGATATAACCACAAAGGATTGGACCAAAGCTTTGTTAGTACCTTTCTATTTGCTGTTTGTTTATTCTTGGGGGGGGGGGGGGGGAGATGTAGTAATTGATATGTGTGGATTGGGGTCTTCTTAGGTATGTCTGGAACTCATCGGCATTGGTGTGTTTCACAGCCATACACGCATCACAAAATCCACAGAAAGTTGGAAGGGGTGTGTTTTCATGCTAACATGCATTCAGGGTAAACTTCATTGTTTATGGGGCTTATGTATTTTCTGTCAGTGGATTTATTTTTTGTTTGTTTCATAATTCCAACTTTGGAAGCACAAACCAAAGTAGCCAAAGTATTGTTTTTTTAGCAGTTTAGGGCATCCCAATTTTGTCTTGACTTCTGTATTTTTTTAAATTTTTTTTTTACTTCCGACCATGAGATATGTGAAAATGTCCATGTAAATGACCTACTAAAACATCAAAAGCAGTCAGAAATACATTTGATGCTTTGAGATGATTATGAATAGAATGTTGTGAGTGAGTGTGCCAAGGTTTTTGTTATTCCTGCAGATTCCTTCACATGGTTGTCACTGAAATATCTATCTTCTTTTTTTCTAGGCACTATAAAAGATTGTCTCAATACACAATACAATGAAATCTGAAATCTGAAGCTAAATCCATTTCAAAGCTCCCTGGCTCAAATGTCATTCCTGTATGTTTGATTTTTCATAATTTCTGATGGTGATTTTGATGATTTATGTATCGTTGAAGTGCTAAGAATCTCCTGTGTTCAGAGTTTTACCTCAAGCCAAAGGTATTGTCTAGGAGACGTCCGGGCCCATTCACACATACAAGCAAAAATAGGAATGTTAAAAATTGGATTTTTGAGTTGTAAAGATGCAGAGAGAAGTATTTCTTTTTCTTGTGCGTGAACACACAAAACAGCAACCTCGGGATTTGCATTTTGATGAAAATCGGTTCGTCTTAATTAAAAAAAAAAAGAATAGTTACTGTTTTGAAAATTCTTGCATGTGAATAGGCCTTTCACAATTGAATGGTTTTCTGATGCAAAGTCACTTACCTTGTCTATTACTGTGTATATGCACAGATTTGGTAACACAGGGGGAAAGAGGCTCGCCCATTCAGGCTGTAATAAGAAGGTAAGTGAGAAATCCTATGCATAAGGCCCATTTCCATGATCAAAAAACCAAAAACCAAAAACGAAACCCACAATGGGCTATCCAGCCATCTTCTCAGAAGGAAAATAAACAAGCAAAGAAAGAGACATAAAAACACGCGTTGTTTTTTTGTGGTCCACCATTCACTCTTGCAGGTAAGGGACATAGGGTTTGTTCGCCTACTTCCTTCCCCCCCCCCCCCCCCTCAAAAAAAAAAGAGGTTTTGGTTCATGGGTGAATAGTGCATCATGTGCCTCTCTCCTTACAGTGAGGACATGGAGAATCTCTGAACAGGTGGAGGAAGTAAATGAAAGTAATCATTTTATAACCCTCAGGCTTGCGTGAGCTCTTTAGGGGAGAGTCACATGACCTCAAAACAGAATATTCAACTGGTTAGAGATGATCGTGCATTTACCAGTACATTGGCCAAGATGCTGTTCGGGATTAGAAATAAACAGAAAATGAATATTTAAAAAAACCCGCATAATTTGGTCATGGGATTTTACTTTTGGATTTTGGACTGTTTTTGTTGTGTTTGGACTGTTGGCATTGAATAAAACAGTCCTGATCATGTCAGAAAACCTGATTTTTTGTTTGTTTGTTTTTGTTTTTGCTGCCAATGTAAATGCCCCTATACACAACTTCAATACAGTCAAGAGAGAGGGATTACATAATCAGGAGAAGAGAAGGGGGTAAAGGCAGGGAGGAGTTATGATGGACAGTAACAATATCTCTTGATAGTCGGCAAACAGCTGGAGGATAGAAAAGAGGAAAATACAGTAAGGATGGTCAGATTATAGCAATGTAAGGGTGGGATTTCACGGAGCACGCGAACGATTTGCGAAGGACGCGAAAGACAAAATCCAACATTCGGAAAAGTTTTTCTCCGAATGCGTTCCGACAATGAAGCCGAAAACTATTCTTGCGCAATTTGTGCGAAGTTTCCACGACGTATGTGCGAATGTCGTGTGTATCATTGCTAAAGTACAGCATGTTACCTACACGAAGAACATGCGATGGAAATGCGAACAACGAAAATTTTTCAATAATCATGGGATAAAATGTACCCAAGGAGAGGTGGAAGCTGTCTTGAGTTGATTTTTTTTTCTTTCCTCTATTTCTCCTTTCTTTTTCTCTCATTTTTCTATCGAGTGCTTGCCTACAGTTTTTTTTTTCCTAGGACCTATCTCCACTAGTAAAGCATTTGATTTTTTTTTCCGTTTCTCCAACACATAATCTCTATAGTTCAAATGAAATTTTGCATACATCGTGGTATTTTAGATTAATATTAAGTGTATTCTGCGATTTTTTTTTGTATATCAAACACTTCTTTCTCTTTGCTAGTCTTTAATTTCTTTTGTTACTGTAGTTGTTAATAATTGTTTGATGTTTAGATGTATGGTACGATTCTTATTTGTAGAATACGTATAGATCATACATCACCAATCGTGCGCCAAACGTTCGTGAGAATGTCTCAAAAGGTACGCGAATAGTTTGCGATTACGTCGTAAAATGATCGGAAAAACTTCGCAGATTTCGCGAAACATACGCGAAACATTCTCCAAAGTTTCGGAGTCTGTTTGGGGTTTCACGAATATTTTGCGAACATCGCGCGTGTCTTGCGAAGGTCTTGCGCATATGACGAGGCTTTAAAGACACTTTCGAGAACAATTCACGAGCAAATCACGACCAAATGTGCGGAAAAGGTTCGCAAAAAATTTCAAACTTTTTTGAAATTATCGCCGAGGTAAAAACGACATTCGCGAACGTTCGTTTGGCGATCTTTTGCAGACTAAAATACGAATGCTGGATTTTGCCATTCGCGTCTTGCGAAGGTCTTGCGCATATGACGAGGCTTTAAAGACACTTTCGAGAACAATTCACGAGCAAATCACGACCAAATGTGCGGAAAAGGTTCGCAAAAAATTTCAAACTTTTTTGAAATTATCGCCGAGGTAAAAACGACATTCGCGAACGTTCGTTTGGCGATCTTTTGCAGACTAAAATACGAATGCTGGATTTTGCCATTCGCGTCCTTCGCAAATCGTTCGCGTGCTCCGTGAAATCCCACCCTAAGGATGCATTATCTCTCTTTTCTCTCTTTTTTTTTTCTTGAAAATGGAAACATTTTATCATTTGATTCACGTGAACTTAAGCATCAGGCTGAGGTGGAACAGATGTTGGCAACCCCATCTTTAAATGAGGAGAGTTAAAGATAATTTTATGATGGTGACATCCTGGTTTTTTTTTCTTGTCCATGCAACAATGACCAAACCTGTTTAGAGAGTAACGTGTTTGCCAGGTATGTCACCTCAAGGTCTATTTCAAGGGAGCTTTGTGATGTGAAATGGCTGTGAGGTAGATGTGTTGCGTGGGTGCAAAGGTACATGTGTTTGTGTGTGTGTGTGTGTGTGTGTGTGTGTGTGTGTTTGTGTGTCAGTAAGTGATGTATGTTGATGGATGAGTGTATGCCTCTGTGTGAGTAGGCCAGCAGTTGTGATTAACATGTGGCAGCAAGTCAGCAACAACTGTTTGGAGATTGTGCCCAACAGGTGAGCGTCAAATGCTCCCGCCGCGATCTGCGTCCGATTGCCAGGTTTTGTGACGTCTCCTCGCTAGTCATGCGAGCACCTGGCCATCGCCTGTGTGTTTGCTTTCGTCGTTTTTTTTCTATTTTTTTTAAACCTTCGTAGATACTTCCTAGTCCCATCATGTGCCTCTCTGTGTGCCTATACACATCTCCTCACACCATTTGTGCCTTTTAGATTATGAGCCACATGAAAGACTCCGGAAAAACACAACAACCAAAAAACATCTCTGTCGTTTCTCGTAGCCACAATGAATGATTTCCTCTTATGATTCTACCAATCACAATGGTCCAGGGTGGTTTTATTGCCAGCATTGTCAGTGCACAGACTGCTAGAGCTATGGGGAAGAATAGTTAAAGATAGTAGGATAGACAGATCAATGGATAAAGCAGAGTAGCCTAGTCTCCCTCACTGTGCAGGGGGCTTCCTGAAAACTTAACCCTTTAGCCACTGAAGATTCCGTACATAATGGCCTGTGGTTCACTGGAAGGTACAGCAATATTACTGTCATTTTGACAACATTCTAAATGATATGAAATAGCTCACCGCATGTTTATTTTTGTCTATTATAAATTAGACGTTTATTTGAAAGTCTAAAACTTTACAAAGACAATAGTGTGTCACAGAGGTAATTTTGCCATACATTTGTTGACCTGAAAAAAACCTGATGTGTGGTTTCAGGCATTTTAGGGATTAAACAGATGGGTGCGGTTCCAGTGATTAACCTGTTGAGGACGGTTTGATTTTGCTACAAAACGCATTTCCTATAGATGCTTGCCCGAGTGTACTCGGGACTTGGCCTCAACGGGTTAATGGGTTAAGTATGCCGTATCTCTTAATGTTCAAATAGCAGAATATAAAAATCTCCCTGATTCAGGACTTATATTATTTGCCAATGGAGATGCATGTAACACAGATGTTTTTTTTTCTTTTAAATCTTTGCTTTTTGGAATCTCTGAATTCTGATGGACGAATCCTAGCAGCGCTCATAAAGAGGGGAATGAAAGAAATTACAAACCTATGAATCAAGGGATCAGTTTCCAAAGAGTGTAGCAAGGTGTGGTGATCATGTGGATACATTGTGGGTGTGCCTGTATTGATATGTTGCATATATATGCTCGTATCGTGGGAAGATAAGTATTGATAGGTAGGTTGGACTGCTATTGCTATTGCAGCTTCAACAGAGATACTGACTTCAGTTCAGAGAATTGTTGCTTGAATAAACAGAGTCTGATACCCTTTTCAGTAACTCGAATGCATTTTTGGCCAACTCCTGGCCCAAGCTGAAGGTTAAATGGCCCTTGCCAAGCAGTAAAAATTGCGTTCAGTAACTATAGCAGAGCAGTGCTACTTTTACGATGACATATTCACAAACTCGGCCACGTAAGGGATAACTACTGTGGTAACTGAACGCGTGCTCTGGGGGAGGCACGGCCAGGTAATTGCGACCTTTGACCGTGCAAGGAAATTAGGCCCGAGCCTGGCGCTGCTACCGTTCATAAACTCTTTGATAGGTGCCAGGCCCTAGCCTGGCCCGCGCCTGGTGCTAGGCTGCAGCAGCGCCAAAGTAGTTAGCACCAAGTGCGGGCCACTTTGGCACGACCCATTCTTAAACTCAAAATTTTAAGACTTAGCTCGGGCCTGGCCCGAGCCAGGAGGGTTACTGAAAGGGGTATTATTCGGTTTGTTACTGCATATCACTCACAAAGTGCCCTCAATCAGTGGTCAGTTCATGGCCAGCTGTCTGAAGAGATTTTAAGCAACAGGATAAAAACTTGGATGCCATTGCTGAAGAAGAGACTGTTTGCTGTGTCTCCGTGCAAGATTGTTGCACTTCTGTCCAATAACTAAAGGCAAGAGCTAACATTGGTTAGTCAGTTACCACTGAGTCAATACAATCACTGGCTGTCTCCTATAGTTGAATGCGTAATGGGTGTTTGAGAAAAAGTTAGTCATATCGTGGAGCAGGTGTCGGCGGACAAGTGGCATGGAGGAGCCCTAGACAAATCAAAGTGAATGAGAGAGGGAAAGGCATCTTGCCCCGCTAGTCAGGGGTACGTGAGCGTAGTGCAGGCTATGATCATGGCTGAGCCAAGGTCAAATTTGTACTCGTCATTGGTTACATTGTGTAAAGACCTTTCTTTCCCCTATGTTTTCCACATTGTGCACCTTGTTTGCAAAGCCTTGCTTTAAAAAAGTAGAGGAAAATATGTATCAATTGAAAAGAAATTTAAACGTGAAATTGAATTAGTTGTGATGATGTGACTGTGAGGGTACGTTTACTTGTTTGATCTGCTCAATGCAGCTATAAACACTTAAAATGCGAACAAATTGTAGTTAACAAAATTGAATATAGAAATCAACTTCCTTGATGAAGAGAATGCGCAAAATCTTACTAGTCCTGATGTATTTTTATCTGATTCAAAGTTAAGTAGGTCCCAAGTCTTTCAAGAAATTTCTCAGTGATAAGTTATCATCTAAGAAGAAACATCACCTTCACACAACCATGACAGCTGGTTTCAAGGCAACCAGTGCATACCTTAGTTGATGACGGACTACTGAAAAAAACAAACAAATTTTCATGAATCTTGCAAGGAGCCAGGATTCACGAAATTACAGTGCATGCGACAGTTTTTGTGCATTGAATGCTGGTCACTGATTTGCGAAAGTTTTATTCCGCAAGAAAAGTCCGTTGGCTCCAATTTACGAAAGTTTCATGCTTCAAATGTTTCTGGTTTCACAGTATCCATTCAACGATTGGTATTAACCTTCTTTACATTTTTCTCAACTTTTACTTAACTCCACTTTTTCATTCCAAAACCCCATGTATTCATTGATCTTGTGCTTACCAGTGCTTGATAGTTTCTGCATACTTTGACTTTAGTGTTGACTCTGGAATGATGCCCCATTGTGCTTTATGTCCAGTGGAAAGGACATTTTATGGGTACATACTGGTAGACTGGCTCAGCTACTGCTGTTGAATCATTGTTTATTTAACTACATTTGTTGAATGTGTCTTGCCTTGGAGCACCATCAGCTTTATCAACTTGATGCTGCAGGTCTTAAATGGCATTGTACTTCTTAAAGAACACATTGCCCTTTAGGATGAACACAGCACAGATGAAAGAGTGGCTGTTCATGTTCTTGAGCCATGCTGTGCGGCAACACAGGCCTCAGAGCTGAGTGGGTTCTGTTGATTGCCACCCATAGGGATGTGGAAACCTGTTCATATCTCCAGAAGATGAATATTTGAATTAGTATAAGTAGTTCTTGTGCCTGTGTGAGCCTTAAAGGACAAGTCCACCTTCATATACATAAGGATTGAGAGAATGCAGCAATATTAGTAGAACACATCAGTGAAAGTTTGAGGAAAATTGGACAATCCGTTCAAAAGTTACGAATATTTTAAGTATCTGAGCAGTCACTGCTGGAAGAGAAGACTACTACAGTGTATGATGTCATATGCGTACAACTATATAAGGAAAATAAAAAGAGAATTTCACAAAATTGCACTTTTAGAATAAAGTGCACAATTCTTCAACTTGCTACTGACGTATGTTAAGGGTAATATTATTCCTCCTGTCTTCTGAAAGAGAGAAGTTGAGTGTTCTTTTGTTATGCAAGAAGAATGGAAATATGTTGAATTTTCTTTATTCTTTCTTTATATCGTTGTACTCATGTGACATCACTAGCTATAGTAGTCTTTTCATTCAGCCGTGACTGAGCAGAAACTTCAAAAATTCATAAATTTTTGAACGGATTGTCCGATTCTGCTCAAACTCTCACTGATGTGTGCTACTTATTTTGCTGCATTCAATCAACCGACATGTCTATGAAGGTGAACTTGTCCTTTAATAAGGTCCTATAATGATAGTGTACAGATAATGTTAGCAAACCTGGATGAAAAAAAAATAAGATTCAATTCAATTTATAAAGAGAAGGGACTTTTTGAAGAACAAAACTCTAAAACTTATGAAAGTAAGACAATCATATTCTGTCTGTCAGTGCTATGAAATGCATGATGGTGAGGGAGATCTTGAAATGTGCCATCCAGGCTTTCTTGCAGTTCATGGAGAAGACTTGTCTCTTTGGTCAGTGTTTGTATATTTGTTTCCTGACACAAAATGCTCAGTGAATGTAATCACCCTCACAAGGAAAAACAACAAAAACATGGCACATGCTCTGCACACAGGTGTACTTTTGTCCCCCAGTGTGGGCAGAAAGAATGGGCAGGTGCGTTGCCACACTGGGAGGCATGTCTAAACATTACTCACTGACGTACGTCCCAAGGATCCAAGTGAGCGACAGCTTCCCATCAGCTGCTGCTACGCGGCACGTAGCGTAGACAACAATGAATGAGTTTACCTCATCTCCGATGACTGAATGCCATGTTAACCCTCCGGCTGCTTCGCTGCCTTACATAACTTTTCAGTGCATCCCACAAAAGTAGAATCTTACTGACAACCCCCCAAAACAACAACAAACAAACAAAGTTTTGAATCCATGGTGATGATATATGTTAGTCTTATTCATGACTTGAACTAAATTGATCTATTATAAGGTAAAACATGCAGCTGTTATGATAGAGTGGTCTTTGAATAACTGGTGAAGAGGAAGTTGTCATAAAGTCTGAATACATAGGTGCACCTGTCTGTTGGCCTTGGATTGTGATTTCTACTTTGAATTGAACCATTTCCCCGGCCCTTTAGGGATGAATTGAATCCTTCCAGGATACCCCGGATGTACCATTCATTTCCTTTGGATCAGCTGTACAATGTTGGAGAGTATTTAAGTGTCACAGAATAATAGTGAACAGTGTCCAACCATATCTTTGCCAGATTGCTTGTCATTATCACCTCCTTTAGGCCCATGTCTATTTACATCCCACGTCCCATGTATTGCCGATGGTGTCGGCTCCCTTTCACTTCCTGTATCCCTCATTATTTGTGTATCATTTCACTTGCATACATTATTATTGAATGTTTTTCAACAAAACGATTTAAGGAAACGTTATCAGTACTTTCCTTTTGTAGCATAGAGGTTCTTCAGCATCATCAGCTAAAACTTGGCCCTTGCAATTGTGTTGACAATTTACATTTCCCAGCGAAAAATTTGCAGATGATGCAATATCTTAGCTCATGGCAGACACTACAAATTGTAACTCTTCTATTAGAATTTGAATGTTTTTGGATCAAAACCTCTATTGTATGGTCCAAGTGTCCCATTAAATGGAAAAATTAAATGTGAATACCTTTGCAACTTTTGACACCCCTCTCAATTCAAAGAAGCAAAAAAGGAAAAAAAATGGTAGGAAGTTTAAGTAAAATTTGATATGTGCATAATTTGTGCTCATATTGAGTATAATCTCTGTATCAAGTATGGTTTATGGAGTAGTCACAGAATATAAAAGATCAATGACTGTTACCTGCATAAATGAATGCTGATTTATAATTTGATCTCCAAGAATAACATTGAGCATTGTGCATCTTTTATCCTTTGCTCAAACTGTCAATGTGGTGGAGTCTGCATCACCTAATGCAACTTTGGTTACTGTGGTGACAAGCTGTCGCCTCCTCTCCCCCACTCTGGGGCCGCAAATTTGCATCACGGAATTTCAGTTACTGATGGACAAGGAGCGTATAGGGGATGAAACCTAGTGGGACACGAAGGAGAGCTAATCAATAAGGTCGTCACTAATACCCCCACCTTGCCATCTTAGGGGTCTGCTCGGCGTGTATCCCAGAGACCCTATATTGTGACACTTTGTTGCGTGGAGGCATGTTCACATTTGGGTCTGACAACTGCATCCAGCAGTGTAAATTGAATTTGACACACCACCGGTACCCACTCTTGGATACTTATTTAGGTAATGATGGCAGTATCTGATATACTGTTTTATGGCAAATCTTGGGCCAGTCTATAAGAGGTTTGCAGTTAATACACATTACAGTGAATGGTGTTAACCATAGTGATAAGTGAAATACTGGCAGCTGATTGGTTGTCACCCAGCTGTTGTAATATATACAGTAACTTTTCTTACTGGCCATATTTGCAGATTTCTTGATGATAAGGGTCCCAGATTGTTATGTGATGATATTGAAATGTGCACAGCTGTCACTATCATAAATGCAATCCAATCTAGAATTTTAATGTTGTACAAATGATGTCTTCATCCATGTTGTAATTTTGTTGATGATGGCAATGATTTTATTATCCCATGTAGCACAGGAGACATTGGTCATGGGCCATGAAAAATGCATGCATTCTGTGCCACACGTTTTGTGACTGTGTGTGGTAGCATTGAGGACATGCCCCTTGCAAATATCACATTCTAATCTGAGAGAAAGTGATGAACATTTGTGACCTGCTACAACAAAAGGATCCAAAAGTCGGGGAGGACATTTTTCTGAAAATGGCATGACATTATTCCCTTACTCTTCTACTTTAATTTCATATAGGCACAACCAACTCATAAAAGTACTTGGTTGCGGAGATATCGATGCATTAATCAGTGCATGTCAAGTGGTTGAGGAAATCAGAGTTTCTAGAAAAACGCCTTCATAGTTTTCTTTCAGACGCTATCACGATCAAGGGGAGGCGAGACAGTTTTCACCGCTTGACAATAGAATGCATACTCCTAGCGACCTCTGCGATGTTAATTCAAGCTTAGCGCCAGCAGTGTACGCACGACTAATCGGTAATCAGGATGCCACACGCTGACCAATAAAATCACTACCTCGTTGCTAGGGGCGGAGTCTAGCTGCGGCGCTAAATCCAAATCTTTGGACACGTTTCTGTTACATTGAAAGTCTAAAAATCAAGGCCCAGAAAAACGCCTATTTCTTGCCTTTCCTATGATCATTTAGCTTTAACTTTCAGCAGATGATAGACAAAACATTAGACTGCAAAATTATGCCAAAAACAGAAATCCGATTGATTTGACTTCAAACTCGATTTTCTCGGCTCGGCCGTCAGCGACTTTAGGATCCTTTTGTTGTAGCGGGTCACATTTATTCTCAAGATTGTCTAATGTGATCCAGATGATGATTTGTTCAAAGGAAGATGGAGTAGAGATAGCTGTTTTTTCATAGTGAAGAATTTGCAGACACAACTTGCTTTGTGAGTATACTTTCCATGCTCACTTGCTGTCATCAGTGGTATATAAGGAGAGCTGTCAAATTTCTGGAGATGCCATTGTGTTTCCAGTATTTCAAGGTTAACCTCAAAGTTATGGCTAGAAAAGGAGTTGCAAATTCTTGTTAGTAAGTTTTGATCTGGAACAGAGTGGTCAGTAGAGAATTTGTCTAAGCATTGCTTGCCAAAGTTGATGGAAATCTGTAATGCTTCAGCTTTGATGAACTGATTCTCTGCAAATCAAGTGTTCCATATATTAGACTGGAGATTGTAAATATCATGGTGCCTGATCTCCATCAGAGCCCCCCCCCCCCCCAAAAAAAAAAAAAGTTTCTAGAGCTATAACCTTAGAAATGTTCTAATGGTGTGACACAAGACTTGTTCTACCATTAAAAAAATGGATTAAAAGATTAATGGAATCTATGAAGTGAGGTATTTGTGACCACAGCTGAATCACAACACATTTTGTGCTGGAGTGTTGATATGAACCACAACATATTTTGTGCTGGAATGGTGAATTGATTATCATTTAAAGTTTCACTTTACATTATGAAATATGTCATCAAAGACAATGCCATTATCACACAGTATGTGATTATATTTTGTTTGATATGAACATTATCTTATATAATTGCATTGACAAAAAAAAGAGCAAAAACCTGAGAAATGAATTCAAGACATTTGGTGAGAATCCTCCATCTAATGGGTGGCACGGCTATTTGTCTAGCATACAACGTTCCCCGAAGAAAGAAATAGATGCTTTGTTCCACGTAGTTGGGTATTCCTGGCCGGTCTCTGCAATATTCAGTCTTGATTATGTCTACATAGGCATAGTAACAACTGGCTAGAATTGTTGGGTTATGCTTGAACTTAGCGATATCCTTCAGGTATTGTAATGAGTCAGTGTGGCTCTTGTTTAAAGACGCAAACATTTGCTTCTGATACATCTTGCATTGATGATGAAAGGCCAAAGCTGTTCAGAGTGATACCTATAGTGCCCTGGAATACACCCAAGTTGCATGAAGTTCCTTCTGCTTTATCTGTTTTAGTCATCTCCAGTTCGCAGCTGTTGTCTAAAAACTCAGTGTCTTCACCCTTGTTATCCCTGTTTTTCTGTCTGTTCCTCTCACATTTCTCTTTTGTGGGAAGCAAAAGAGAAAGAAATGAGAGATGAAGAGGAGATAATCCCAGCGGTCTCCAGTCAAGAGGTATTTTGTCAGCTGAGTCTTAGTTTCAACCCTGCTCTTCCCGAATCACGGCAACTTTATCGCCATGGAGACACGCACAAACAGGTGCTGCTGGGAGAAAACTGGCCTGGTGCCCATCTCGTGCATGCCCGGGAGGACACTCATTTTTCATCCCTCGATGGTACCCTGTGTTAGGAGGTAGACACCTTCCAAATTTTCGCCCACTTCAAGTTGAAGATTTTAGCTGCCAGTAGAGTACACAGCTTCAATATCAAATTGCTTCCTCCTTTTGTTTAGCTGCATACAGTGAAAGCGTTAGACTCTAAACTCTTTATTTTGTTACATGTATGAGGCATCATTAATCAACCTCTGGGCGAAAGAAAAAAACATTCACTGAATCTATGGTGCTGATGTAGCATATCTGTGGGATCCTGTGTGCACCCCATGGATCATCCTCGTGTGGTTAGCAACCACATTTCAAAGAAGTGCGTGTGTGTGTATAGGGGAAGGGGGAGGGACTAATTAACCATCTTAGATTGATAGCATGTGGCCATCATCACATTTTGTCTGACCTCATCGTCATGATTTGATATTTGAATGAGAATTAAATCAAACACCTCTGTTTGATTTACCAAGATGGTGCATGGAAGCCCCCTCAGGAAATAATGGGAAGCTCAATGAACTCTACTTCTTTTTTTCATTTTCAAGGCAGACTGGGATGGCTGTCTACCACAGGTTGTAACTGATGTGCATTACCACCTACGGAGAAGATTGTATCGAATTAGCACAAGTTTACAAGGGGGTGTCAACCTCTCCAGCGAAAAGGGCGGCAATCATCCACAGGAACTTGCGCAATGGCATTGGCAAGGGCATTTAAGTCATTTGAGGAAATGTTTGGCTAAAGTTATGGTCCAAGTTCATTTTAAAACCCTGTTTGCAAAACAAAAAGGAAGAAAGAGTGGAAAGTATCTGAAAAGAAAAAGGAGAAAGTCACTCGTTACTTCTGGAAATGCATTCAGACATCTCATGCCCAAGCTGTTTCCTCCTAGTGTGGGGGATTACTTTTCATGGTGTGAATAGGGCCATAGGATATGTACCTCCTCCTGTGTTGGGTGTATTTACACCTGTTCACCACCAGTGGGTAGGATGGTTTTTGGCTCGTGAAGTCTCCCAACTGCACTATGCTGCAAGGAATGTTAACGGTGGAATTCTCGTCACCGCATCACAAACTTCTCTGAACTTGTTCGTTCTTGTCAGGCTTTTCTTTTTTTTTTTCCTCATTCAGCAACTTGGGTGATGAACTCGTATTGTGTTTGATAAGGCAGAAAAGTGCAGTTGAGTTGGATGCTGCTAATGTCAAAGTACAGTACAGTCAGTAATAACATCTAAAATCAAACAATTGACTTGTCATTTGTTGTAACTTATAGAAAAGCATATGCATTAATCTACTTCTGTAAGTATGAAAGACAATATCATTCTCAAAGAAAATGAAGGGAGTACTAATGTAACACAACAATTCATCACAGTTTCTTGCAGATTGTGAAAACCATCTATCCCACGGAGGTCTTGGTGGTACACTTGTACAGAGAACATTGATAGATATGGAACCATGCAAATTTGTAACACAAACCCTTCTTTTGTGAGCAGGTAGTTGCTAAAAAATATGTCATTCGTGCAAGGACATTGGACTTGTTTCCCCAGCATGATATCACATATATAACCCATTCTTCTTCAACAGTGTGACTGAAATTGTTCAGAACATGAGACATGTAGGCATTCATAGTTTTTCCCCAAGAGCATTTTGCTAATTAAGCTTCTATTCTCTCTATTTCAAGCTGTCTGCTTAGTAAAATCCTATTCATAGAAGCAGGGGGTGGTTTTGCCCAGTGATAGCTGCCCTGGGAAATGCAGCTACCCTGGGAATGCATAACCTTGGTTCAAGCTGTTTGTGTATTTTTCTTTTTTTTATGTGTGTTTTTTGCTGTGCTGTAATGATACAATAGTCTTACAGTAGTCATTCCCAAGAGCAAAGCAGTGTACTTTGTAAATGCTTTAAGTGCTATATGAAGTGTAAGAAAGGTTTAGAAATGAGACAGCAAGGAAATGCCAAAAGTCATGAGGAACTAGCATTGTGCATGATGGACTTACAGACAGAGAGACAGACAGATGGATTAGATCTTTTAATTCAGTTCTCATGCCCTGGCTCTGTCTGATCTTACTTTAGACAAAAGGCAGGGGAGGACACAGGCTAGTATTGGAAGTTCGTAGTCTAGACTTGGTATGAACTCTATTTGATCTTTCTTATGATTCTTTTGCTCCTCTTTTTTCCTTGCCTTGTTATGTTTGCTTTTTCATTCAGTGTGTAGTGTTTATCTAAATACAATTTGATTAATTTCAAACCAAAAGCTGAAAAGTTATACAAACATGGTAATGCAGTTTACGCTGTGATATGCAATGAATGCTAATGGACATTGTGACTTAAGTTCCAGAAAAAGAGACCCCTCCAAAAATCAAAGAAATCTGTATACGAGCACAAGAAGTATTTAAATAGAATTGAAAGGCAAAGTGCAAGTTAATGCAAGTGACATACAGCACAAACCACTTGATAAGGGGTTATATTTTTTCCACTTCTTTCCATTTGATTTCTTTAATTTTATATAACTGGTGATTATCATCATCATCAATTTTATGAGAAGTACATTTCAAAGTTTATCCCCCCCCCCCAAAAAAAAAAAATGCTGTAAAGAGAAAGTAATTACGAGTGGAAGTGATGGAGCTTTACACAACAATGATATTGAAATATTTGAGGGAATATTTCAAATTCAAATTGGTATTGAACTTAAAGATGTTTTTCAGAGGTTCAGAATGTTGATAAGTCAGTTGATAAGGCATTTATGGCAAAATGATATGGATGTCATTTTGACAACAAATAACACAACTTGATTCTATATTCATTCATTATGTAGACGTAAGCGCATAATGCTCAACAATTGCCTGACAACATTCACTGTTACACTGCTGCTTTGATTTAATGTCACAGTCTTTCATCATCATAAGTGTGGGTGCTCTCTTTTTCTGACATACATCCTTGCAAAAATGCTGAGAAATTTGATCATGAGATTGGAATATTGATAACACTGCCCTCCTGGGAGTATCATTCTGAATTGTGACATTGCTAAAGATAAATCTTGGAATTCATTTGTGGATCTAAATGCGCCCCCAAAAGAGAATGTTCCTGTTTTTGTGGGTTTTTTTTTTTCCAAGTTGGTCTTTTCTTCTTTCGACCCTATCCTTATGTATTTGTTTGTCACTCTTATTTCTCTTGAGCATTGATTTTGCAATGATCTATTCTGTGTTTGTACACAGTTTGTTTCTCTATTTGATGTGTCTGTATGTCTCTGTCTGTCTGTCCTTCTGTCTATCTTTGGCCTTCTTTTTGTCCACCTCTCTGTGTCTCTTGTATCTTTATCTATCTCTCCCTGTCTGCCTTTCCCTCTCTCTTTCTCTCTCATTCTGCTATCTGTCTATGCTTATACCTCCATCCCTCTCTATTTTTTCATCTCTCTCTCCCTGTGCCTGTTTCTCTCCCCCCCCCTCTCTCTATCCTTCTGTCACTCCCTCTGTGTATATCCCACTCTCTGTATCTCTTCCTTATTCTGCTTATCTGTCTATATACTGCTACCCATCTCTCTCCCTATATGTCTCGTCATATTTCTCTCTATCTCTCTCTCCCCCTCCTTGTGTCTGCATTTCCCCCTCCTTCTATATCTTTCTGTTACTCACTCTATTTGTATCTCTCTCTTGCATTCTGCCTATCTATGTTTCTCTCCCCATCTCTTTCTCTCTATCCCCTCATCTCTATCTTTCCATCTGTTTCCTCATCTTTCTCTCTCCCACCTCTCTTTGTCTCCCTGTGTCTCTGTCCCCCTCATTCCTCCGTCCGTTCTTCCCCCCACGAGCCCTTCCCCCATCCTGGCTGCATCTGGAAGCTTTTATCTGGCTCCTCGCCGTCTCGTGCAAACACTTGGGACCAGGGAGAGATGTTGATAACCTTGGGGGGATGAACGTCTCCGTTTTCATCGTCTACAGAAATATATATATATTTTTTTTTTCTCTCTCTCTCTCCAGAATTCTTATAGATGTACTCAAAATGAAATCTCTCTCATCTGCAAAATGACAATGCTGTTCAGCAAGGTATAAATATTGATATTCTCGTGTACATGATCATATTTTTCTTTTGTTGTGGCAACTCGATCTGAATACTCTCAAGATGGTTCACATATATTTCCATCTCGGTCTCCAAAAATTTGCCACCTGAGCAATGCAAGACATTTTGCGAAAGACATGTTTAAGATAGCTGAATGCCAGCTTTTGAGGTTTTTCAATACAGTATGGCATAAATCATATTTGTGATATGGCACTGATGGACCGCTCATGAGAATGAGAACACATTGTTTTTGCTGAAGACATTAAAAAAGACTTCTCAGTGAATGTTAGTATTTTTGTTGTTGTTGGATGGTGTATCATAAAGTTGTTTTTTTTTTTCATTTATATCTGCAATATCACTTTGAAAAATAAATGAATTAGCTCTTTGTGATTTCTTCAGTCTTTCTCTTGTCGTGTATTTGCTTTACTTCAACTATCCAACTATCTGTGCTGGTAATGTAACTGTTAGAGTACTTTTGCTGATGAAAACAATGACTATACTAATGCTAACAAAACAACAATAGTAAGTATTTTGACTACTCATGATAATCAACAATGAAGTAGTCATATCTTTTCTATACTAATAATGATTATGATAAATACATAATGACAACTTTTTTTTATGCCTCCGCCACGAAGTGGTGCCGGAGGCATTATGTTTTCGGGTTGCCCGTCCGTCCGTACGTCCATACGTCCGTCCGTCCGCTTTCGTTTACGCGATAACTTGAGTAATATTTACTGGAATTTTACCAAACTTGGTCCAAGGATGAAGTATGATGGGGCAATTATTTGATTAGATTTTGGGTGAAATCGGCTAAAGGTCAAAGGTCAAGGTCAAATCATGAAATTGTATCCATTTACGCGATAACTCGAGACTGGATGGAGTAAATTTCACCAAACTTTGTTGGAGGATGATGTATGATGGGACAATTACTTGATTAGTTTTTTAGTGAAATCGGACAGAGGTCAAAGGTCAAAGATCAAGGTCAAATCCTAAAATTTCTGTTTACGTGATAACTCAAAACTGGATGAAGCAGCTTTCACCAAACTTGGTCCAAGGATGATGTATGATGGGACAATTAGTTGATATGATTTAAGTGACATTGGCAAGAGGTCAAAGGTCAAAAAGTCAAGGTCAAATGCTACAAATGTTGCAATTTCCCCCATATCTATGCAATGCCCAAAGGTATTTTCTTGAAACTTGGTGTGGACATGTACTACTGCGTAAAGATTCTCCAGAGAGAGTTTCATGTCATAAGGTCAAAGGTCAAAAGGTCAAAGGTTAGGTGAAAATGTTGCAATATCACTTTTCTTGCAAATGGTTCAATGTATCTTCGTGGAACTTGGTACATACGCATGTACTGACTGGCAGGGATTATCTAGGGAATTTAGGGGTCATGGGTCAATAGTCAGGGGTCAAAGGTCAAGGTCAACTCTTCAAAATTTTACTATTTCCCTCATATACTAGTATATGCAATGCTTGCATTATTAGTTTCAAAACTTATTACATGCATTACCTAATGGAGATTCTCTTGGAAATTTCCAGCCAGAAGGTCAAAGGTCAAAGGTTAAGGGTCAAAGGCCAGGTTTCAATGCCCCCCCCCCAAAAAAAAAAAAAAATCCATTTTGTACCGTCATTACACTCTTTCTTCATACCTTGGAAATTACTCAATGCATAAACTTATAAAAAGGTCTGTCAGAATTCAAGTAAAAATTCTCAATTCCCCAAATATGTGTACCTGCACTCTTAGAAAATTAAAGCAAACCCAGTTCAAGACATTTCTGACAAACCTGTCATTTCAATATTTTGCCAGTTATGTGAAACTGTCATGAATCACACATTGTGAAGACATTGTACTATACGCCTATTGGGAGAATCATGCATTATGGCGGAGGCATCAGTCGCCATAGTGACATTTCTAGTTTTTTTTACAACCAAGTGCTGAACTTTGCCTCCACAATGTTCTACCATAGCATTTTCATGAATATAGGCCTACACATGTTGAGATCATTGAAATGCTAAAGGGGGATTCCAGCCCAGTTAAACATTAGTCAGGAAAACAAAGAGTAAAGTTTATAGGCTGAACAGTGAAAATTTGATAAAAATTGGATAAAAATTAGGAAAATTATTAAATTGTGAAGTTTTGCAATGTTTTTTTTTGTTGCAAACAGTTGAATATGCATCCAAGTGAACTGATGATGTCCTCACCTCACTATTTTCCAGTGATCATAATGATAAAATTGAAGAAATACCCAGGATCATTATTATTATCATTATAAAATTCAATTGTTGTGCTATAAAGTCGTAAAACATGATAATATTGTTCCTGGCTGAATAACATAATAAAGATCAGCCAGATACATTAGGATTTGAGAATGGTGCATAAAAGCATTCAAACAAAAATATGGAAATTTCATGATTTTGTGTATAAACTATATGGCAAGCTGTGAGGGAATGACATCATTAACTCACTCATTTGCATATTCATAGTGACAGTTCGAGAAGTGTCTTGTGAGTATGAGCAAAACCTCAAAATTTCATTGCTTCCTTAATTCTTTTCTGACTTTGATCAAATTTTCACCATTGTGCTTACAAGATTTTAATATTCTTTCTTGTCAGACTAACTTTCAACAGGACCGGAATTCCCCTTTAACTGTTGTTAGCTTCAATCATCCTGCTCGTCTCTTAGATCAATATAGTACATATGATATGTTTGCATTACTGGCCATGTTTTTTTTTTTTGTGTGTGTGTGTGCAAGTGGGTTGAGCTGTTATAGCTGGACTATGAATTTATGGAAAACAGACTAAGCAGGAGGAGAGGGGCAAAATTATTTTTTGGGCTCTTGGCGAAGAAAACATGCTGGGTATGTCGGCAGGCCACCGTCCCAGTTGTCAGACAGTGCATAATTCGGTAATATGGTCTTGGCAAGTAATGGGCGCACCCTAGACACCTGCCCCAGTGCAGTTCGACTTCATTGATCAAAATTGTAACAAAAGACTGGCCAGTATTGCATCGCCTTTGTTTTTGTTGTTGTTGATGATGCAGTGGTGGTGCAGGTTGCCCTGCATCCCCCCATACTTAGCCTAGCTTTCAGGCTTTGAGTTTTTTTTATTTTCCCCAGCCATCATGGCAGGTCCTTTTCAATTGAGCATACCATCACACGGAAGGGTTACCACTTAATCTGCTACAGCTGAGAAAAGGTAACTCCCACAGAGTTAATACATGGCAAACCTGTTTGCTGTAAGCGATGGGTTAATTAGTGTATGTGCCCATCTCCTTGGTATGTCCAATCATTTTCATAAAACAGCAATTCTGGCGTATGCATTTGTCATATGTCCTCATTCCACTTTAAGATAATGTTCCACTGATTGAAATTTGATTGAGCATTTGACACCTTGCTATTTTGATGCCCATTATAGTACATATGTGAGTTTTATCGAGTGGATATTTTAGAGGGATTGAAACAACTGTCATTAGCAAAGTCAAGACAATTTGAGAAAGAGTTGGAAAATTCAAGAAGAGGAAGAACCATCTTAGGAATGGTCACCTTGTAACTACCCATATAAGAACTTTTAATCAGTTGAGGAGGAGTCCCGAGTATACTCGGGCAGGTGTCTATGGGAAATGTGTGTTGTAGCTAAATCAGTCTGTCTTCAACAGGTTGAAGAAAAATCTTCAGGTTTGTCTCAAAATGAGATCTGCATTAAAGTGCCATATTATATGGGAGATGTTTGGAATATTAAAAGTATTTTGTCATTATGTGCAGATTTGATTCAATATTCTGGAGTCTCTTAAATGTATCCCTTGCTATTTCTCCCTCTGCATGTGTGTCTATCTACCTACCCCTACTTCTATTAATTCACTCTATCTCTCCCTGTCTCATTCTCCAGAGTGTTGTCCCAGTGTTCCAGCAGTCATAATGGACCCAAATCATTGGTCCTGAACCGTGTCTTATAGATACATGAGGACCACCCCCAGTGAAGTGCTGCTGACCAGCTGATGAAGATGCTGCAACAATGTTCACCAGCCACAGATCCAAGTCCGCTCCTTAGCCCTGCCTTGCTCCAGGTTAGCCTTGATCCTTCGCCATCCTGCCTCTCATCCCACCACTCATCCTTTCCCAGCCCACACCCATCCGCTACCCTACCCACCACCCCTGCAACCTTACTTCTCATCCCCTTCCACCCTACCCTTCAACACCCTACCCCCTTATTCTCCATTAAACTATCCCTCATCCTCTGTCGCTCTACTCCTTCTTGCCCCGCCCTTTTACTAGTCTAATACCACCCTACCTCTGCTCTACATCTTATTGTCAACCTTCCCAAACCAATATTCGCCACTACCACCTATCCCTAATCCCCTTCTACATCTGCCACCCTATAGCATATCTTCTACCTTACCCCTCATTATACCCCCGCCAAACGAAGTTTGAAGGGGTATATAGGAATCAGCGGACGGTCGGGCGGTCGGGCGGTCGGTCGGGCGGTCGGGCGGTCGGTCCGTTGCAAATCTTGCGTCGCGGACTACTTCCTCAGTTTTCAACCGATTCCCATAAAACTTGGCACAGATGTGTGCCTTGGGTTGTAGATGTGCAAGACGTATTTTTTGACAGTACCCAAAAGTACGTTGCCATGGTAATGGCATATTATGGGCAAAAATGGGTACAAATCTTGCGTCGCGAACTCCTCCCACAGTTTTTGATCAATTTTTATGAAATTAGGTACAGATGTTCATCTGAATATGTTAATGTGCAAGACACGTATTTCCGCAGTGGCAAAAAGTGCGTTGCCATGGTAACGGCATGTTATTGGTAAAATATAGGGCAAAATGCTTCATGGCAAAACTGCTTCATCAGTGTTCTTCCAATTCTCATGGAATTCATATTGAATGTTTGTCTTAGGATATAGGTCAGCATGACACATTTCTTGACAGTGACAAAAAGTATGTTGCCATGGTAACAACTCACATATTATGAGCCAAAATGATGGAAAATTTTGTGTTGCAAACTACTTCCTCAGTTTTTGCCCAATTTCCATGAAACTTGGTACAGATGTGTGCCTTTGGTTGTAGATGTGCAAGACGCATTTTTCGACAGTATCCGAAAGTATGTTGCCATGGTAACGGCATATTAATGGCAGAAGATCAAGGAAAGATCTTGCGGATTTAACTACTTCCTCAGTTTTTTGACCAAAGCTTATGAAATGTGGCACACACCTTGATCTTGGTGGGAAGATGTGGAAGACATATTTTTCGGACGTGTCGGAAGCTGTGTTGCCATGGTAACGGCATATAAATGGCAGAAGATCAAGGAAAGATCTTGCGGATTGAACTACTTCCTCTGTATTCGACTGAAGCTCATGAAATGTGGCACACACATTGGTCTTGGTGGGAAGATGTGCAAGACATATTTTTTGGACGTGTCGGAAGCTGCGTTGCCATGGTAACGGCATATTAATGGCGGAAGATCAAGGAAAGATCTTGTGGATTGAACTACTTCCTCAGTTTTTGACAAAAGCTTATGAAATGTGGCACACACAATAGTCTTGGTGGGAAGATGTGCAAGACATATTTTTCGGACGTGTCGGAAGCTGCGTTGCCATGGTAACAGCATTTAAATGGCAGAAGATCAAGGAAAGATCGTTCCTTGGGTAAGACTGTTGTCACGGGGCAGGGTATTAATCACCTTCAGTGATATTTCTAGTTTTATACTACTCTGCCCATTATCCACTGCCACTCCATCTGCCAAGTCACCCTAAACCTCATCATCCGCCACTTAACCCGTCATCATATAACACCCAGTCCCTCATCCTTTATACGACTTAATCCCATAGCCTATACCACTCATTCCCTCATCTTTTACCATCCATTCCCTCATCTTAAACCACCCATTCCTCATCTTATACCACCCAATCCCTCATCTTATACTACCCACCCATTCCCTCATCTTATACCACCCAATCCCTCATCCTTTATTACCCTATCCTCATCCTTCACCACCGTCGACCATATACCCATATATTTCACCATACTGTCCCTCATCCTCTTTGTTCCTGCACATACATTGTCAACCACACAAATCTTCATTCTCTGCCCCTCTGCCCCATCCTCAGGCACCTTGCCTGTCTTTCCTGCAACCTTATCCCTTACCTCCTTCTACCCTTCTCTCCATCCTCTGCCACCTACCCCTTCCATCCTCAGCCACCCTACCCCTCATTCCCTGCTACCCTACCCCTCATTCTCTGCCAGCCTACCCCTTATCCCCTCTGCCAGCCTACCCTGTATCTTTTGCCACCCTACCCCCCCCATCCTCAGTCACCCTAACCCTCATCTTTACCCCTTTCATCCTCAGTCACTCTAACCTTTATCTCCTGTGTCACCCTACCCCTCATCCTCTGCTACCCTACCCCTCATCCCCTTTGCCACTCTACCCCATATCTTCTGCCACTCTACCCCCATCCTCAGTCACCCTAACCCTCATCTCCTGTGTCACCTTACCACTTTCATCCTCAGTCACCTTAACCCTCATGCCCTCTGCCACCCTACCCCTTTCATCCTTGGTCACCCTTACCCTCATCTCGACTACCCTACCCCTCACCCCCTGTTGCACCCTACCCCTCATTCTCTGCCAGCGTAACCCTCATCCTCTGCTACCCCACCCCTTTCATCCTCTACCACTCTAACACTCATCCCTTGTGCCACCCTACCCCTCACCCTCTGCCACCCTAACACTCATCCCCTCTGCCACCCTACCCCATATCCTCTGCCACCCTACCCCTCATCCTCAGTCATCCTACCCCTCATCCTTGGCTACCCTACCCCTTTCATCCTCCCACAGTGCCTGGATTGTGTCCCGAGGAGACCCCTGATGGGAAGCACCTGTTACCCTCAGCAGCCAATGATGGTGCCCCCAGAGCGAGATCCATCGAGGGCTAGCGGCGTCTCGCAGAGTGCGGCCTGTCAGACCCAGGTATGCAAGCGATCAACTCTGATTGGGTAGCACCAGAAACGGCACAGGTGAGCTGTCCCCTTACATGCAAATTACTGTCGTTAATTTCAAATCATAACTGTTGTAATGTAAGAATAGAAACGAAGCTTACAAATCAGCTGTTGTCATTGCTATGACCTACAAAGTAACTATAAGCATTGCCTTTAAGATGATTGTAATCACTCCCCCCACCCCCCCCCCCCCCATGATATATCGATATGCCTGGGACAGCTGTGGCAAACTCCTACTTCTTTGTTGTTTGTATCTACTTCTTAAATCCCACAGTAATCTGTGCATTATTAACCCGTTGAAGACTAGTCCCAGGTATGCTCGGGCAGGTGTCTATGGGAAATGTGTGTTGTAGCACAATCCGCCCATTCTCAATGGTTAAAGATGCAGACTTTTACATCAGTCATTTCGAATATGAAAAAAAAAAGATTGAGCACAGTTTCTGCCTGAATGGAAGAGCTGTCTGGTAGTCCAAAGTTGATGGTAATATTTGTAAGTATGAATGTCTCATCAAATCTAAGGTGTGCATCTCTAAGTGGTTAAGTTTGCTGTCAGGATACACTAAGGCCCAATTCATCACATTCACCAAGTTATAATCATACAGTGGAAATCATTTTATATCATTCACTTTTGGGTCTGCAGATAAGGATGCAGTAATGATAGGGCTGATTGAAAGATCTTGTCGCGACATTCTTGTATGTAAAATAAAGTCATATTTTGCCCAACAATCTCCACAAAGGGTGTACTCATGTCTATCTTCATCTACTATTAGTATTTGGGCTTGCAAGATGAGGTACAGAGCTTGAGTATGGCAGGGGCATAGCTTGCACATAACATGATGGTATCTGACCATCAATCACAACTCAGGGAATTAATTATCCTTTAAGGTTGGTGTCTTTTTGGCTTATTTTCATCTGCTTTTGATCATATAATTGTTGCACTTAAAGTGAAGAGAATTTCTGTGTTTCTTTTTTTTTTTGCCACCAAGTGTATGTGCTACTGCACCATGTTTATTGAAACAGAATCAAATTAACCCGTTGAGGACGGTTTGATTTTGCTACAACACTCATTTCCCATAGACACCTGCCCGAGTATACTCGGGACTCGTCCTCAACGGGTTAATGAAGGTGTAAATGATGACTGCATATTGCTTTGACTAATTTAAGATAAGTAGAATATGGCATGAACTAATGGTTTGTCTCGTATATGATGTTTGATTTCAAATTGAACATTTAAAACACTTTATCCATATATTATTTTGAATCATGATCTACCTAATTGCGAGGCTAGACCACTTCTGACGATACTTTAATCAAAGTGTGTGTACTGCTTCATCAGTTTAAATGGGCATTGGAATACCTTATACTTAATATATAATATTTCTTTCAAAACAGATGAAACTGCATAAAATTTACTCTTCCAAGTAATTTCTAAAAAGAAATCTAATTGTGTAGAAGTACGTAATTGAAGCAGGATATTTTCTTCGCTTTCTTGTTTTGATATTTTAAGAATTGCAAACAAGTTTCAGGATAATGTGAGCTTCCTAATCTCTTTAGCTATGACAACATTTGAGGAAGCTCTTGGATTGATTGAATTATGTGTGGAGAAAGGCCCACAATTTGTGGGCTTTGGTTTTGCCATACTGCAGCTGCATCGCCTCCGGTTTCTCTCCCGAAGTCTTGATGTAGAACTGATAGCAATATTCCCAGAAGGCCAAAAGAGGGAGCCGTTTGGAGAGATAGCTCAGATCTAGAGCCAAGGGGGGGGGGGGGGGGTGCGATGGGGGTGGAGAAAGAGGGAAGAAGAAGGAGGAAATATATTTTTCTCTGATGTCATTTCCATTTTGCCATGTGCGCAAATGAACGTGTCATTGTAGCGGTGCAATTAGCATCTTTGCCGGGTAATGCGAACAAGATGTCTTGCGAGTGGCCGGTTGCCGCCTTTGCTCCACGAGGAAAGTGACGGTGCAGATTTGTGACACTCACAACACTCTCGGGGATGCCTAGTCGAGGGTGCAGTAAAGGCTGCTGAACAGGCCTAATGAAATTTGTATACATGTGGCAATTAGTCGTGCAATCTCCTGCACTGAAAGATGCCTTCAATTTCTGGAGATAGTGCACATATGCTTGAGAACTGTCCCCTATACCTCCCTCCTTCTGTGTTGCTGACAAACATGCAGCTGAGAATGGTCTGCTTTCACTTGCCTGCATCCTGCACTCATGAAAACTATGAAGGTTCGCATAATGAATGATGGCTAATTTGTTTAGCTGAAACTCAAACCTGATTGCATTGAAGGTTGTAACCAACCAGAGTGTCAGAACTGCTAATGAATCCCTTCAGCCACAGAGAGAGAGAGAGAGAGAGAGAGAGGGGGGGGGGGGGGGGGGGGGAAGGAGGCAAGGAAGGTTTTCTGCCGGGCATACCCTACAGACTGCAGATGCTCGAAAAGATAAACAATTTTCGGCTGGAAATAAAAGCCAGATGGTTTGAATTTCACTCTTATTTTCCATATTTTAGCTCTTTCTTTTCTTCCTCTTTGCCCGATTCCCCTGTTCTGGCGATGGTGATCATAACCAATTTGCTTGCTCAGATTTCCACCGTCATTTGAGCCAGATGCACCTCCCTTTTACTAGCCCAACATACCCCTGTCAGCTCTGTGTTGCTACAAATATAATTTGCTGATGAGTATCAGATTCACATTTTTACTGCAAGAGGGTCTGTTATTCGTTCTGTTTTGCGCTTCTTGTTGTTGCTGCTATGTGAGCCATAGAGGCAGGAGGTATGGGGGTTGTGCTAATTTGTGAATCATAACGAGCCCTAGGTCTTGGGGGAATTTCCTCTCTTTCAATGTTGTTGTAATCATTAACAGGTAGTGAGGAAGCACTTCAAGGGTGCGGGGTGAGAGAGAGGGGTGCGCGTGGGGCGGGGGGGGGGGGGGGGGGGGGAGGAGAGAGGGAGGCCTGGGTAAGCGTCAGCTGTGGTGGCATGCGTGCGCCATCCGTATTTTGTTCAATGGCCTCACGAAATATCTCATCCTGTAGCTCGCAAAAGGGCGTCACCTTGAATTTCCAACCATGACAAGCTGGCGTTTATCACTGAATACGCTTTCATAATCATTTGTGACATCTTGATGATGTTGTTCTTGGAAATGTTCCCCGCATCACATCTACGAGCTTTGCGCACTCGCAACTGCTGCAGATAACTCCCGCAAAAATAATCTCCAAATCAAACTTTGAGCTAACGCCCTTGTGCTTGCTGCTATATGTGACCCCCAATGCTCGCTGGCCATCATGGCACAACAAAATAATTGAAAGAACAACTTTGAAACCAAATGGATCAACGTTAGTCAGCACACTCCCAACTTGAAGGTAGTTGGCATGCAGGAAAAATATCCATTCATACAATTGTCTTCAAAATGTTACAGGGAACAGTCAGTTCCCCATAACATTCTCCAAATCAAAGCTGTAGTTACTCAATAAAATGAGATTAAATCAAAGACACACTAGACAATGAACTTGTCTCCAGTAAAAAAGAAAAAACTGTAAAATTAGACCTGCAACAAATGCAGAAAAAAAACAGAAGTTGTCTTTACATTTTCCTCCAGTGGTACTGAGCTTCACAGTAACTCTTGATTATCACATATGGTTATTTGCGACTTATTCAGTGTGTGCCCTGCTGGTCCTTTGTTCATGGGAATTTTCTTGCGTCACAGGTCGCTGCTCTTGCAGTGATTCTGTGATTGCCATAAAGAAATATGACAAATTTGTGGAGGAATTTTACCCTGCAAAGTGCAACTCTAACCTCTAGAGGATGATGAATAGTTGCTCTCTATTTTTTTGAATTTATCTATTGTTGTTTTTTATGTGTATTACTATCAGCTGGTTCAAAGTCGAGGTTGATTTGCGACTCGTCAATCACGCACTCAGCTGCTGACATTTTGGAGATGAGGTGCTTAGAGTTTCAGAGGACACTCGTTTCTTGATGTAACTTCCTCATGTTATGTCAATCTCTCTCTCTCTCTCTCTCACCCTGTGTCTGTCTGTCCGTCTGTCTGTCTGTCTCTCTTTCTTTCTTTTGTGATATTGCCATTATCCGGCCTTTCCTTCTATGTACTGCATACAAATGTTCTCCAGTATCAAAGAGTACAAACATATTTTTAGACGATATATCCTTCGGAAGGGACTTAAAGTGTACCAATACCCTGCTGTTCCAATGTGCCACGTCATGAGAGTGGTTAACTTGCAGAGTATCTTGAGGTTCTTGTAAGATTCATTCCTCAGAGATGTCCACCTCCTTGTTTCTTGAATCTTGGAAAACTTCTGAGCATTGGACTCCTCAGCACAAGTTGGTGGCGAAAACCCCTCCTTAGTTATTCCCACAATATGAAGAATGTATTGGATTGTTCAAGCAATGCCTTCTTCTATTTCGTCCTTGCCATGATGCTGGTGGTAATTGCTGGTGTTTGCAGATTGCTTTAAGGGCCATTCCAGATGATTTTCATAATTTCACATCATGTAGTACATAAATCGACAACTCCATGTACAGATTTGTGGAATTTATTGTGGTTCTTTAGCAGAGAAACAATACTATGAAAAACCTTAAACAAATTACACTGAACAAGGATGATGACATGGGAGGTTCACATATTTCAGAAATGTAGCAGTGTAATTCATTACAATACCGCTTGCTTGCGAGTTCACCTGTGCATAAACTATGCATGCCTTCTTCTTTTGTTCTGTTTCCTTGAGCCCCAACTCATGCATTCTTATGGTGACTCTGCCATGTCATCATCCTTGGTCATTGCAATTTGTTGTAAATTTTGAAAATATTCTTATTCTTCATCCAATTTATTACAAAATCTGAAACTCTGTCCTCAGTATATCTAATTTATAGTTGTTCAAATGAAAAAATCTGAAAATCATCCGGAGGTCTCCTTTAACCTGTAGAAGACGAGTCCCGAGTATGCTTGGTAAGGTGTCCATGGGAAATGCGTGTTGTACCAAAATCAGCCCATCCTCAACGGGTTAATGTTTGTAGTCATAATATGATACTTCTGTGTTGATGTCTTTCTCCAGTGGTGTGTGTATGCCATTTATAGACTGATACGTAATTGAATGGCTATTAGGCTGATGTTTGATACAGAGTGCTTTGGTATGGCTGTAGACCATGTTGTAGGGTGGTTGCCCGAGTTATGTTTCCTTGGTTGTTGGAATTGTGCAGATTGGCTTTGGTCCAGAGACCCCATTACAAGGTGGTTGACTAGTGGATGCTTTTTAACTTGACATGGTATATTTCTACTCTTTGCCAGTCTGTACTTTCCCCATTGGAAATTGTTTGGCTCAGGTGTACCTTTTAGATTGGCATGACACATATGGCTTCTGACATTCTGTGGTGCTGACATTTAAAGACAGTTCGTCTGAGATTACATGCCTTTTGTAGGTCAGGATGGCACAGTGCAGAATCTTTTGTGGTATTCTCTAGACCACACTGGAGAGTTGAGGTGTGCTTTTCTAGTTCATATGATGCAGTATTGTTATCAGCAGCCTGTCACTCCCATTGAAATGTGTGGTTGGCCAAACTATATGCTTCCTTATAGGTCGGTATCCAAGACCTGTACAGTTTTGACACTGTTTATCTCACGTTGATGGCCTACTTATGTTTCCTGTGTTGCTGTGATGGTACATTATGGTTTTGGTATGATCTTTATTTTACACTGAAAGATCGTTGGCAGCGGTATTCTTGGTGCATGTGTATGGTTAACACAGAGGGCATTAGTATAGAAGACTGGTTGAATACCGTACCAAAGAAGCTTGCTACATGGTGAAAAAAAAAACCCTCTATTCCCAACAAGCATTATTGCCATGCTACCACATAACTGTGCATCCAAGTCATATTACAAATATTGACAAAAAGACAAACTGAAACAGACAAATGCTTTGAGCATGTGCAGGACACGAGAAGTTAAGCCACAAATTTTCCCCCTGTACGTAACAGTTCTGCCAGTTCTAATTCTCTTGAATTTTGTTAATTTCCTTCAAAAATGGGGATGTTGTATCTGTTGCATGCCAGAGAGGTGTGGTGCAGAAATTTCCATACCATATAGAAATGATTAGCTTCCCAGTTCATTGTGATTGTAATCTCTCAACCACTTTTTACCAGCCATAATCACAAGAGAGGATTCTGGGGGCACAGTCTGATACTCTGGCTACACCTGCAGAACTGTTTTTGAGGAGCTACAGCGATTAGAAGCTGAGACCACATGTGAAAAGGGATTCACGAAAGGCTTATTGTGACTACTTGCTTCATTTCTGTGTCATTTTCACAAACATTTAAATTCTCAATTGTATAGCAGCATTGTTGAGTGATTTCTTGTGACCAAGTAGATATACAGGTTTATTTGAAAGAGGGAACATGAGAAATCCTCTTTTGATCGAGTGACTAGCTGAGCCCGGGAGGTCATGTAGGGTCATTTATTCTATTGTAACACCCACTTTTCATCGAGAAATTTTTACACTACTTCCCACGATGGAGATGTTTTCTGCGTGAAAGACAAGTTAGTAATTTTGATCAATCTATTACTCAAAGGAATTGGGTCCACCTTGCATTGAATCTGCATGCTATCCCTTACGGAACAAACACAGGTTCATACAGTGTGGTTTATGTGTAAATGTCTGAATTTTATAATGAATTATGTGAAATTCTGACATTTTCACATAATCCACACTGTGTGAACCTTGTGCTCAATTTATAAGGGATTGCTATATTTTTTTTTTCTTATTTGTGGAAGCAACATGTTGATATTGTATCTTTTCTATAAAAAGTTTGCGTGCCTATTCCTTTGGTTATCTTGACTATTTCTAGCTATGATTTTCACCGTGATAAAAATGTTCCCTTTCCCCACCTTCATACTTCTGTGTCAGACAAGGGTGTACTTTGCAGTGGCTGAGTAAGAGTTAAGAGCTACCGTCCGCAATGAAATCATTGTAGGGTTTCCAGCCGCAATAGTGCTTCATCATGGTGCTTCTAGCAGTGATAGCCATGGAGCTTATTGAGAATCTCCGTGTTCAGAGGAGAAATTCCTCTATTGAATAGAAAATGCTTTTCCCCCTAATATATTGTGAGGTATAGCAGCAATTGAAATGAAAATACCAATGTCAGTGCAGCGCTAGTGAAGTTATTGAATATTCCATATTTCTGCAGTCATTCTAAAATGAGAACCTAAAATGTAATAGAAGGAGATAAGATGAAATCAAGCTTTTGTTCATGGGGCATTGACTTTTAGAAAACAGAATTTTTAAGAAAACAAACAGATGTAAGAACTTAATATCTAACATTCTTTGCCATAGAAACCTGTACTCTTTTCAGCTATGTATATATATTTTTTCTTCAATATTATTAAGTTATCAGGGACACATAAGTAGTATCCACTCTCCAAGTTTCAAAGATTAGAATAGTGTGTATTTAATATACTCTTTTTTGACCAGTGACATGGGATAGATCTTGATTTGTGGAACAAACTTATCTTATTTCTTTAAATCATATAGCAGGTGTAACCAGTGTAAAAAACTTGAATGATGAGAGTTCTTTAGTAGGAGTAGTAGTAGTACTGATAATGATGATGAAGATGACATGAAACCAAACGTAGCACTAATGCGTGAATCACTTATCTATCTTCAAGGTTATTAGATATCAAAAGATTAGTACACACAAACTTAGACACAATGGCAAGAATTGGAAAGTAATATTTACCAGAAGTTTATTTTCATACCATTTAAATGTATCATGCATCATATATGCAGAGACTCTATACTAGTCTAAGTTTATGTGATCATTTATATTCTAGTATTATGATTTTTTTTTCATTTATCATCATATGCTGGTAAGGAACTGTTCAATTTTTTTTTCATTCTTTGCTATTCTAACTAATCTTTTTGTTTGGCTCAGTTCTCACTGGATGTGTTCATTTAAAACAGACTGAATGTTTTGATGTCTGACCTCCTTTCCCCCACTTTTTGTTGTAAAATTGTAGTTTCTTATAGCTTAAAAATATGGTCTGTTCATTACCCATTTTATCTAAATATAGAGAGGTACACCAAAGTGATGCAGAAGATATAGAATGTATTATTCTAAGAAGAGACAAAAATATAAAGAAAGGTGAAAGAAAAAAAAACTGAAGCAAGTAAGTGGAAACTTCACTGCGTACTGAAAAAAGAGGACAATTGTATTTAAGACACACAGCAGTCACTATTATATCTGATCGTATTTGCTCTGTACTGTAGATGGTGATTTTTATTATGGTCTGAAATCTACAAAGTTTTTGTCAATGAAATAAAAACATTTGATTTTCATTTTGTGCATCTGAGTCTGATAATTCAGATGTTAATGCCATGCCTCTTGAAATTGATGTTGCTGTACTTTCCCATGGATGTACATATTAGATCGAAGATTGGCAAGGGCGACATGGACTGTATTTGAAATATTTCCAATGTAAATACTGCTCCCAGATAAGTCGTAAGTGGTGTTTGGACGGAAAACATGTCATGGGCTGATTTTTCTCTCTTTTTTTTTTAATTTTGTGGTGACACTGGAACTCCCTGGGTCTACTGGATGTCTGTTTCCCATCTCTTGTGAGGGAATCAAGATGGGGAGCGACAGGATGTCTTGGAGTGCAAGGGGCGGGGGAGCAGAGGGACACTTCTTGGGGAGTGTTTTCAGATTGCCTATAATACTTGTTTCTAAATGTGTCTAGAAACATGTTGTAGGCTAATTTAGATGTTTATTGTAAACTTGTCTGAAAGCACGCTCAAGTCATACATGTAGTATTCCCAAACACACTTTTTCAATTTTTTTCCCCTCCCCTTAAGCTCTTCTGTACTTCAGGATGTAAGTTATAATCTTACTGGCTTGACCTCTATGACAGTTTTAGACTTACAGTTTGTTGCCCAGCTTTATCTTCATTCATTTCTGCCTACAAACTGCATACTTTTCTTATGTATGTGTAGCATGTATTCAGAGCACATACTGTTGTAGGCATTTGTATCAGAAGCTGTGTATTTGATTCATATGGCTTAGAATTTATCTTTAGGACACAGCTGTTGCAGTTTGCTGTTGCCAGGGTGACCCATTTCAGCATCTGAACACCCTGCTATACAAGATTCAAAGTTGATATTCAGAAGGTGATTACCATAGCAACAACATTTTATCATATATATATATTTTTTTTTCTGTCTGAAAGCAGGCATCATTATCACACCATCGGGTTTGTTTTCTTCCTTCTGTCCTCCCTAATTTGTACACTTGTGGAGAATAATCAGTACATTCCAACACAGAAGCTCTTGAGGTGACAAAAGCCAGGGACAGTATACTTGACAGTGGGTAGCTATCAGGGTGCAAAGGGGGGGAAAAACACCAGACTCCTCTGGAAAAGACCACAGGGAAACAGCATGTAAAGGGGTTGGGCCCAATAGGAGAAGGGGATGAAGGGCGGGGCCTCAGGGAACGGCACGGTGGTACACAATTGCACTGCAGTAAGATAGCACAGGTGTAGTTATAGATGGTGGTCATAATCATGCAGGTAGGAATATCCAAAATGGGAGAAGGTTTGTGATGGGATTGCTAGCATTCAAGCCTCTTGCATGCAGATAAATCATTCTTTAAATCATCTCAACATTGTCCCTGTCAAATATAGTTCATGTTGTGTACAAAGAAATCATCAGTGGTAGTGGCAGTGCAAACTTTACAACTTTACAAATTTTAATTCACAGGAATAATACTGATACCTGTTGATACCGCAGCTCAACATTTCAGTTGCTTTGATAGAACACTTCTAAAAACGAGAGTCACCCGTCCCTTTACACTGCCTACATTTTATGTGATTAGTGATTTCTGTCTGTTCCCTTGTCTTCTAGATTAATTTGCACATACTCACTATTAAAATTCTTTCACATGGGAAATTTTCTATCATGCTAAATGAGTATACAGTTTACCATAGAGCATTACATTAGCACCATGTCTGTGTCATAAAGCTTGACCCGAAAATTTCAGCTGACTGAAAGCTGTTTCTTGAATGACCCTCCATTCCCTGGCTGAAACCAGCTCCCATGGTTTGAAAAAAAAAATAGATCTGACTAAAATCAATTACACTGAGCACAAGACTCATTTTTATATGGTTAAAAGTGGCTTAGGATTCAAACTTTTGCCCAGTGTAAATAGGGTGAGATGCAAGCACTGTAAAAACTTGTTTTCAGATCCCTCTCGCCCTCCCCCATGCCTAGAAATTGATGGGTAGCTAAGGAGAATAAAACAGGGTAGTGTTTGTTGGGTCGGATGGAAGAGAGTGTAAACTGAGAGTGGAGCGTTAATGAATGGTGTCAACCGAGATGGTAACACCTGTTGTCTTTTATCAGTGAATGACACATCAATCTTGTTTCATTCTCTCTGAAGTCCTTGCCAAGGGGTAGAGTGACATCATCAGAAGTCCTTATCTCATCATGTACAAAACTCTGCGTGTGTTTGTGTGTCTGCGTGTGTGTGTGTGCGTGGTATATATGGATGGGAAGGAGAGTGTTCGATGTGAATCCTGAAAGTAGCATTCGTGCCAAGTTCATTGTATTGTGGTAGTCAATGCCACTGGCGTAGCCAGGGGGGGGGGGCGATGGGGGCGGTCGCCCCCCCTAAGATTTGGACCGGGGATTTGGGAGGCGGAAAAAAAATGCGTGTATACTGTATGCATGCACATGAAGCGGGTCTCCTTTGCAACCTTTCATCAAATAAGATATTTTTTTTTGAATATTTCACTCAAAGTGTGCACCAGATCGTTGAATTTCAATTCAAAATATGCAAAATCTGTCGTGCTTGGGAGGGGGTATCCCTCTCCCAAACCCTCCCCTCTGTGCCTCTTTCCCTAGCTAAGTACACTTTTTAGATTTACAAAAAATTCTGAATAATTGTGGGTGCACAAGACTTATATTGCGAAAACTGAAGGTTCCCTCATGTATAAGGGGAATTTCCCCTTTTAATCGACTTTTCCTCCCTCAGCCCCCCCCCCATCAGTTTTTTTTTTTTTGTGTGTGTGTGTGTGTGTGTGTGTGATTTCCCAAATGTTGCTTCCATCAAATATGCGTATGCGAGATATCTCAATTTCAACCTTAAAAAGATAAAAGCTCCATCGGAAGGGAAGGGTGGAGACAACACTCGCCCACGCCTTCTCCCTGCTCGCCCCCCCCCCCCCCCCCCCCCCCCGCCATGCAAAGAAGTAGACTGTGGCTATACTACCCAGATCGCTTTATTTCAATTCTAAAAACGCAAAAGCTCCGCGAGCGGGAGGGGGAATCCCCCTTCCCCTAAGCTCTATCCCACTAGACTTTACACATACGCACAGATGGTGCACATTCGGAATAAGAGCTAAATTCCGTGATTTTAACACTTCGATGAAAAAGTATTGCACCAAAAATTTCCACCAGATCGCTGAAATTCAGGTCTGAAAACGCAAAATCCCCTTCGTGTGGGAGGGGATATGCCCCTATCTACACCCTCGTGTGCATGCTTTTTCTGTTTGATTGCTGAACAGACAGCGTTCATGATATTCAGTGTAAGAATTAATACAAGAAGACTAGTGTTTTTAAATTATACCATTTTATAGGCAAATTGTTCAATAATAATCTACACACCTACTGCAACCTTAAACAAGTGGGACTGTTTCAACTCGTTAAAACACGCAAAAACATGCATCAAATTGCACCATTTGCAACATCAAAATGCAAAAATTTCTCACCGTGGGAGGGGGACCCTCCCCCTCC